>NW_024367484.1:92891-113402 GCF_014805655.1 Passer montanus
TCCGGGGGCGGGAGGAGGGTCCCGGTGTGTCCCGGTGTGTCCCGGTGTGTCCCGGTGTGTCCCGGTGCGTCGCGGTGCGTCGCGGTGGGATCGGTTTGGCCAGCGCCGGCTCCCGGAGAGGCGGGGGCGGGAGGTTCCGTGGGCAGGGGAAGAGTCGCGGTGTGTCCCGGTTCATCCCGGCGTGTCCCGGTGTGTCCCGGTTCGTCCCGGCGTGTCCCGTCTCACCCGCGGCCCGGTGCCGCTCCCGCAGGCAGCGGCCGGAGCGAGCCCCGGGCCGTGGTGGGGCGCGTCGGGGGCAGCGCGGTGCTGGGCTGCGGGCTCCTGGGCGCACACGAGGCGCGCCCGCCGCTCTACGTGATCGAGTGGGTCCGCTTCGGCTTCGTCCTCCCCATCTTCATCAAGTTCGGGCTCTACTCGCCGCGCGTGGACCCCGAGTACGCGGGTGAGTGGCGGGCGGGGGTTCCCGGGACCCCCGGTTGGGTCAAACCGGGTGCTGCTGGTGTTGGACCACCTTAATCCCACTCCCGGGGAAGTGGGGGGCTCTTCTGGGGGGTCTCGGGGGCCCAGGGAGGTCCCTGCAGCAGGTGAGTGCCAATCCCCATGCCCGGGACGGCAGCAGGGGTGGGGGTGCCCGGCTGGCAGAGGGGATGCAGATCCTGCCCAGCCTGGCAGCGGGAGGGATCCCCACAGGGTAAAATGTGGGAGAAGCCCCCCCAGCCCACCCGGGGCTGCTGGGGCATCTCCCGCAGGGTGGAACGGCCGAGCCCCGCCGGTGCCACCGGGCTGCCCGGGGGCTGCGGGTCGCCTGAAGGTTGAGGCTGGGGAGGGGATTTGGGGGGAGCTGCTAATTGGAGCAAAGCTGGGCCGGGGACGGGCTGGGCGTGGGAGGGGGATATTCGCTGCTTTAGCGGGTATTTAAAGTGAGCGGTGGCAGAGCTGGAGGAATCCCAGCCAGCGGATCCCTGCGAGCACGAGGGGAGAGCCACAGGCGTGTCCCCCGGGCACGGGGAGGGCTGGCAGCCCGTGGGTGATTTGGGCTGAGCCCAACCCCGACGTTCTGTGCCAAAATCCGTGCTCCGACCCTTCCTCGGGAGGCCGGATCACAACCCAAACCCTGCTGCCAGGATTGTCCCCTGCCTAAAAGTCACCTCGGTCGGGACACCCACTCTGCTGCTGCCCCTTCCCGTGAGGTGTGGATTTTGGGCGATGCTTTCAGCAGCTCCGCCTTGGCTCTGGGGGACCAGAGGTGTTGTCACCAGCGGTGACAATGAACCCCGCGGGCAGGACAAGGCACCTGTTCTGCCGGGAGAGGCCAGGGCTGGGCTCCTGTTACCTGAGCGCCGAGGGGCCCCGGGGCTGCCGCGGCTCCGGTTACGCAGCGAGGAGCTGGCGGTGCCCCCTCCCCCGTGTCCCCTCGCCCCCGGGGGCAGCGGGAGCAGATCGGGATCAGCGCGGGGGGAAGGGGCTGGCGGCTGGAATGAGGGCGAGCTGGGTGGGCAGGGGGGCTGGCGGCCGTCGCCATGGCAGCGGGGCGGCTTGTTTTCCATCGGCCGGGAAGGGCAGGGAGGTGGGTGCAGGGCGATGCCAGCCCCCTCTGCCCGGCGCTTCCCAGGTGGATCAGATCAGGTGTCACCACTGCTGTCACCAGTGCCACTCCTGGGGACATCGGGGCGGGGGGGCTGCAGCTGCCTCCGTGATGGGATGGGGTCGGCTCTGCCTTGGGTGCCACCGCCACCCGCGGTGTCCCCTGCCCTAAAACGGGGTCGGTGGTCTCTGGCCTGGCTCAGCCCCCTCCTCCCCGGCTCTGGCCGCGTGGCGGGGGCTGCAGCCCCTTTGTGTCCCCCCTTTGTGTCCCGCCGAATGTCGGTTGCCAGGCGCGGGGGGATGCTGGGCCACAGGGTTTTGTTTTTGCAGGGCGGTGGAGGAGGAGGAGGGGGCTGGGGCCTGCACAGGGGGATTAGGGGGAGGCCGAGGGGCGTCCCCAGGCCGCTCTGATCCCTTCCAAAGGGACCTTTGTTCGGGAGCCGGCTGCTCCCGCCGTGCCTGGGGCTGGGGGCTGGCAGCTGCTGGGGCTTCCCAGAGCTTCCCGGAGCTTCCCAGAGCTGTCCCACTTCCCAGGGCTGGCGGACCCCTCGTCCCACAGCTGTGGGGTGGAGGCAGAGGGGTGGGAAACAGCTCCGGGCGCTGCGGGAAAGGTTTGCACGTGTTTGTGTGCGGGGTTCGCGCGGCTCAGGGTGGATCTCGGTGCCAAACCCGCCTGCCCGGCTCCTGCCACTCCTCCTCCTCATCCTCATCCTTGCCGGGCTCGTCTGGCGGGACACGGAATCCCAACCCCGCTGCGGTGCCAGCCGGGATCCGGTGCCCCGGGCACTGCGTGGGGACTGTCTGTGACACCGGGTGGGGCTGGCAGCGGGGCTCCCCAAAACTTCCCGTGCTGGGAAGGTCTCAGGAAGCTGCGGGTCCTGGGATGCTGATGGAGCACCGTGGGCTGCTCCGGTGCTGCCGGTGCCGCGTCCCTACCGTGGTGTCCCGGGAGCAAGGTCACCTGGCATGGCCCGGGCGTGCCCTGGGTGACAGTGCCGGGGCAGGGCGTGCCCGGGGGGACAGGGAAGGATGGATGCCCAGGGAAAGGGTGCTGTGGGCAGTGGGTGCCCAGAGAAATGGATGGCCAGGACAGTGGATGCCCAGAGAAAGGGATGCTCAGGATGGTGGGTGCCCGGGGAAGGGGATGCCCAGGATGGTGGGTGCCTGGGGAAGGGGATGCTCAGGGCAGTGGGTGCCCACGGAAGGGGATGCCCAGGATGGTGGGTGCCCTGGACAGTGGATGCCCACGGAAGGGGATGCTCAGGGCAGTTCATGCCCACAGAAGGGGATGCCCAGGATAGTGGGTGCCTGGGGAAGGGGATGCTCAGGACAGTGGATGCCTGGGGAAGGGGATGCCCAGGATAGTGGGTGTCCGGGGAAGGGGATGCTCAGGACAGTGGATGCCCGGGGAAGGGGATGCCCAGGATAGTGGGTGCCCAGGGAAGGGGATGCTCAGGGCAGTGGATGCCCATGGAAGGGGATGCCCAGGATGGTGGGTGCCCAGGGAAGGGGATGCTCAGGACAGTGGGTGCCCGGGGAAGGGGATGCCCAGGGTGGTGGGTACCCACGGAAGTGGATGCTCAGGACAGTGGGTGCCCGGGGAAGGGGATGCCCAGGGTGGTGGGTGCCCGGGCCAGGGGGTGCCGGTGCGTTCCTTGGGGGCCGCTGGCCGCGCACCCCGGCCTGGGCTGAGCCAATTGCTCGCTGCACCCTGAGCCGATTATGGCTCTGATAATAAATAGCCCGGGGGATTAACGGGCTGCGCTCGCTCTCGCTTGGGCCCTTATCCCTCTCCTCATCAAAGAGGCCGCGGGGCTGGCGCGGGGCGAGGACCCCACGGCCTGGGGGAGCCCCGGCCGCCGTGTCCCCCCGGGAAGCTGCAGCGAGGCGGGCGGGGGTTCACCGCGACCCCCCCGTGCCGCGGGGGTGCCGGGGCTTAGCAGAGCTCCCAAGGGTGAGAGCGCCGGGGGGGCTCCGGGGGGAGGGAGAGTCCTCGGGAAGGGGGAAAAGGGGTCGGGGGAGGGGTCCAGGACTGGGACCAGTCCTGCCCGGCCGCTGGGAGCGATGCTCCAAGTGCGCGGACCCGCCGTGCGGGGGGACCCCGCCGAGGCCACCCTGCGCGAGGGCGGGTGACGGAGCCACTGTCGCCTGCTCTCCGTGTCACCCATCTGTGCAGTGCTGAGTGTCGCTGTGACCAACCTCTGGCACCGCCGTTCCCAGCCCCCCGCGGTGCCAGCGTGGGCGGGCGCCCTGGGGAGGGGTGACCCGGGGAGGGGGTGCCCGGGAGAGGGGTGGCCCCAGGGAGTGGGTGACCTGGCAGAGGGGTGGCCCCAGGGGAGGGGTGACCCGGGAGAGGGGTGGCCCCGGGGGGAGGGTGGCCCGGAGGAGGGGGTGGCCCGGGGACGCGGCTGTCCCTGAGCCGCTGCCGGTGGCACAGGCCGTGTGCGGCTGGAGGAAGGTGCCTCGCTGCGCCTGGACCTGCTGCGTGCCGAGGACCAGGGCTGGTACGAGTGCCGGGTGCTCTTCCTCGACCGGCACAGCACCGACGCCGACTTCCAGAACGGCACCTGGATCCACCTCACCGTCAACGGTACCGGCCCGTCCCACCCCCCGCTGCTCTGCCCACGTCTCCCAGGCATGGCACTGGAGACGCTGGGCTTCCACACTGAGCTGAGCCAGATCTGAGGGTGAGGGTTTGGATCTGCATTTGCCTTCCAGCACCTCCCACCTTCCTGGAGACGCCCCCTGCGTTCGTAGAGGTGCGGGACCAGGCTGCACTGAGCCTCACCTGCAGGGCTGTCGGCAACCCCCAGCCTGTTGTCACCTGGAAGAGGAGTGACCTGCCTGTCCAGAGCGGGGACACGGTGCAGGTGAGGGTGACAACCCCCATGTCACCCCTCTGTGGGGTGTGGCCAGCCTCTGGTGCCCATCCCCACTGTGGTGGCCCCTCCCTGCTGCCACCACCCGGTTCACGGGGCAGGTCGCTGTCCCTTGGTGGCCGTGCCACAGCTGGTGCCACTGCAGGTGAGCAACGGGACGCTGAACATTGCCACCGTGGAACGTGCCAGCGCGGGCACCTACACGTGCCACGCCTCCAGCAAGGAGGGCACCGTCACCCACACCACCCGTGTGCTCGTGCAGGGTAAGGACAGGGGGTCCCCAGCCCTGCCCGTGGGCTGGGCACACAGAGGGAGCCATGGCATGGTTGGTTTTGGGAGCAGCTGTGCCCAGCCCTCACTGCCCGTCACCCCAGGGCCACCCATCATCGTGGTGCCACCGCAGAACGTCACCGTCAACATCTCCCAAGATGCCTTTTTGGCGTGCCAGGCTGAGGCATACCCAGGGAACCTCACCTACACCTGGTTCCAGGGCAGCAGCAACGTCTTCCACCTCAGGTACGGCAGCAACGGGGACAGCACCGGGGCAGCTGTGCCCCCAAACCTGCCCCGAGTGCCAGGGACAGCCTGGGTGTGTGCTGGGGGCAAATCCACCACTGCAGGGCAGCAGGGACAGTCCCAGCTGTGCCACTCCCTGCTGTGCCATCCCTTGCCAGCCACCTCCAGGCTCGGGTCCGTGTCCTGGTGGACGGGAGTCTCCTGCTGCAGCGAACGACCCCGGACGACGCTGGGAAATACACCTGCACCCCCAGCAACGGGCTCTGGAAGCCACCTTCTGCCTCAGCCTTCGTCACAGTGCTCTGTAAGACCCCCTCCTGCACTCCCGGGCCGTGGGGGGCCCTGCTGGGGGGCTGTGGTGGGAACAGGGGTGCCCCGTGGGGACCCCAGCCCCGTGTGTCCCCGCAGACCCAGCGCAGGTGACCACCATGCTCCCGGAGACTCACCTGCCCAAGGGCATGCGGGGCGTGATCCGCTGCCCCTCCAGGGCCAACCCCCCCCTGCTCTCCGTCACCTGGACCAGGGACGGGCGCCCGCTGGAGCTGGACAAGGTAGGGCCACTCCCACGGCCCTTCCCAGATCCCTGCTCCTCACCCATTCCCCTCTCCCAGCTCCCTGGCTGGTCCAAGGTACGGCCACTCCCTCTGCCAGCTCCTTCCCACCTTCCCAGATCCCTCCTTCTCTCCCATTCCCCTCTCCCAGCTCCTTCCCAAATCCCTCCTGCTCACCCATTCCCCACTCCCTCCACCCTTCCCACCTTCGCAGATCCCTCCTCCTCTCCCATTCCCCACTCCCAACTCCTTCCCAAATCTCTCCTGCTCACCCATTCCCCTCTCCCAGCTCCCCGGCTGCTCGGTGCGGCCACTTCCACTCCCACCACCCTTCCCACCTTCCCAAATCCCTCCTCCTCTCCCATTCCCCACTCCCAGCTCCTTTCTACCTTTCCAAATCCCTCCTGCTCACCCATTCCCCTATTCCAGCTCCTTCCCATCTTCCCAAATCCCTCCTGCTCACCCATTCCCCTATTCCAGCTCCTTCCCACCTTCAATCCCTCCTGCTCACCCATTCCCCTATTCCAGCTCCTTCCCACCTTCAATCCCTCCTGCTCACCCATTCCCCTATTCCAGCTCCTTCCCACCTTCAATCCCTCCTGCTCACCCATTCCCCACTCCCTCCACCCTTCCCACCTTCCCAAATCCCTCCTGCTGCTCTCCCAGCTCCCCGGCTGGTCCGTGCGGCCCGACGGCTCCATCGTCATCGCCACGGGCAACGACGATGCTCTGGGGCTGTACCGCTGCACGCCCTACAACAGCTACGGCACGGCCGGCGAGTCCCGGCCCACCCGCGTCCTGCTGAAGGTGAGCAGCCCCTCGGGGTCCCCTCCTGGCTCTGCACCCCCTGCCAAGCTCCCCTACACTGCCCCTCTGCCTTGCAGGACCCTCCTGCCTTCACGGTGCGGCCCAAGGAGGAATATTTCCAGGAGGTGGGCCGGGAGCTGGTGATCCCCTGTGTGGCTCGTGGGGATCCCCCACCCACCATCACCTGGGTGAAGGTAGGGGCTGCTCTTTTGGGGGGTCAGCTGGGCCCTCACGGGGACAGAGATTGCTTTTGACCTCCAGGGCATAATTTCTGGGCTTGTGTGACTCCTGGGCAGTGTTCCTGTCCCCACTGGGTCCCATCCTAAACTGGGCTCCCATCACACGGTTCCTGAAGGACCTGAGGTCACTTTGCTTGTCTGTCCTCTAAAAAATTGGCAAAACCCTGCCCCTTGGTCTCCAAACCAGCCCCATGGTGGGGGGCCATGTCCCCTTTTTCAAGTCCCCTGGTCCCCAGCGTGGCAGTGTCACAGGGGGCAGGCTGGTGGTGGCCCCCTGTCAGCGTGTCTGTGCCCCACAGGTGGGCAGCGTGGGGAAGAGCAGTGCCCAGGTGGATGGCAACAGCAGCCTCGTCCTCCACCCCCTCATCAAGGAGCAGCATGGAGTCTGGGAATGCAGGGCCACCAACCAGGTGGCCAGTGTCACCACTGCCACCTCTGTCCACGTACTGGGTGAGCTGCCCGTCACTGGGATGGTCTCAGGGTGGGCAATGTGCTGGAAGGGGTGGTCCAAGCCCCCCAGTGTGACACTCTGCCCTCCAGGTACCAGTCCCCACGCTGTCACCAACGTCTCTGTGCTCCCACTGCTGCTGGCAGCCAACATCTCCTGGGAGCCAGGCTTTGATGGAGGCTACTTCCAGAGGTTCAGCGTCTGGTACACCCCTCTGTGAGTGCCCACCCCTGCTGTGTGCCCCCCTCAGGAGCCTCGGCTCCCTCTCACGTGTCCCTCCTGTCCCCAGGGTGAGGTACCCACCGCGGGCACACCACGACTGGGTGTCACTGTCGGTGCCAGCGGGGGCTCAGCACCTTCTGGTGGAGAACCTGCAGCCAGACACCAGTTACCAGTTCAGCGTCCTGGCCCAGAACAAGCTGGGCAGTGGCCCCTTCAGCCAGATCGTCACCTCCGTGCCCAGGGGTGAGGGCAGCTCCTCAAAACACCCCCGGTGCCCCCGTTCCCGCCTCGTGCCAACCTCTGCTTTCTCCCCAGGCTTCCCAGTGACCACAGTGCCTCCGGAGCCACCAGCCATGACCGTGCACGTCTTCCTGTCCCCACCCCGGGCTCTGAGGGCCAACGAGACCGTGCGGGGGGTTCTGCTGCGCTGGGACCCCCCTGCCCGTGCCTCGGTGGCCCCGAGCGGGTACGCGCTGGAGCTGCGGCAGGACAAGGGCGGCTGGGAGGTGCTGGAGCGCTCCATCCCCGGCACTGACACCCAGGTGCTGGTGCCAGGGCTCATCAAGGTGAGGTCTGCCTGGGTTAGGGCTCGGTGGCCGCTGTGGCAGCGTGCTGATGGCCCTGTGTCCCTCCCCAGGACGCCTTCTACGAGTTCCGACTGGTGGCCTTTGCTGGCAGCTACATCAGCGACCCCAGCAACACGGTGAACGTGTCCACGGCAGGTAAGGCTGGGCTGCCACGTAGGGACAGAAACCTGAGGTGGAAAACATCCAAATTCCCAAAGGAGAAGCCCCTTCATGCTGCTCCCACCCAGCTGGCCCTGCTGATAAACTGGGGGCATGGCCAGAGCAGGACCAGGGGGCAACAGCCAGAGTGCCTTCAGCCTCAGGGACCAGAGCATCCTCTCTCCTGGTGCCCATGTTGGGGGGCACAGGTCCCCCCAAGGGCAGAGCAAGAGCTGAGCCTGTGTCCCCGTGATGCTGGTGACACCAGGGGGCTGTGCCAGCCTGACGGGGTGCCCTGTGTGTGGCAGGGATGGAGGTGTACCCGTCCCGCACGCAGCTGCCCGAGCTGCTGCCACAGCCGGTGCTGGCGGGGGTCATCGGGGGGATCTGCTTCCTCAGCGTGGCCGTCATCTTCAGCACCATGGCCGCCTGCATCATGAACCGGCGCCGCGCCGCGCGCGTCCGCAAGCGCCGCCAAGGTACCCGGGGACAGGGACAGGGACAGGCCAGCCTGGGGGGGACCGAGTGGGTGCCGCCGTCTCCTCCTCATCACGTTTTGAGTTGCTCGCCGTGTGATCCCCCTGTGTTCTCATGGCCTTCCAGATCCACCACTCGTCTTCTCCCCCAGCAAGAAGCTTCCACCTCTACAGTAAGTCACGCCATTGTCACGCTCCCTCCTTGTCCTGCTGTGTCACTGCCATGCTCCCTCCATCCCACTCCCTTCCTGTCCTGCTCCCACCATGCCCCATTCCCTCCCTGTCCTGCCATGTCACTGCCATGGTCCCTCCCTCCTGTTCCCTTCCTGTCCTACTCCCACCATGCCACGTTCCTGCCATGCCATGCCATGCCATGCCATGCCACACTCCCTCCCTGTCCCTCTCTTGCCATGCCCTGCTCCTCCACATCCCATTCCCTCCCTGTCCCACTCCTGCCACATCACACCTCTGGTTTCCACTCCCCCACATCCTGCTGCCTCTCATCCCATTCCTGGCCGTGCCACACTCCCCTCCCTCTCCCACTCTCTCGATGTTATTCTCCCCTCCATCCCTCTCCCCCCCTGTGCCACTCCTGGCCATGCCATGTTTCCATCCCTGTCCCTTTCCCTGTCTCCCTCAGCACCGGGACAGGCTGGGGACAGCTACTCGCTGCTGCCACTGCCTAAGGGCGTTAGGAGCGGGGTGCTCCCCTGGCGTGCTCCCTCTGGGCAGTTTTGGCTGGAGAAAAGCTCAGGAAATGCAGGAGCAGGGCGTGGCAGCACGGCCGGGGGTGCTGCAGCTGCTGCCTCTCCCTTGCAGCAATGCTCGTGGCCCTGGTAGCCCTGCCAGCACGCTGAGGCTGAAGCTGCAGCCGTCGCCGTGCCGGAGCCTGCACCGGAGCCTGCTGTGGGGCGAGAAAGCCGGCACCAGCCTGGGGCTGAGCATCGCCGGCTCCCGCTACCCCGCCTACGAGAGCCAGGGCCGGGAGCACGTCCCGCTGGAGCGCATCTGCCGCGGCCCCGACGGCCGCTTCGTGCTGGACACCGAGCCGCGGCCGGAGCCGGAGCCTCCGCGGGACCCCCTGCAGCCCTACCGCCAGCTGCCCGCCGAGGAGGACGAGGAGGATGAGGAGGAAGAGGAAGACGACGAGCCCGTGTGGCACAGGGGGGTCTCGCTGCGCCCCCAGCCCGCGGGGCAGCCCCGCCGGGGCGCCCGCGCCTCCGGTCACCGGCACGGCCGCTACTTCGGCTACGGCAGCAGCAGCCCCGTGGACGAGACCGTGGCGTTGAGCATCACCGACGTCAGCCCCGTGGCCTCTGCCGCCGCCACCCTGCCTTACAGCGCCGTCCCGGAGCCCCCCCGGCCCCGCCGCGGCCCCCCCTGGGACTCACCGCCCCGCCGGGGCTCCCCCCAGCCGGCCAGCAGCCCCCCGGTGTCCCCCGGCCCCCCGGCCATCAGCGGCATCCTGCAGTACCTCAGCCTGCCCTTCTTCAAGGAGATGTGTGTGGACGGCGACTGGCCCCCCCCGGAGGAGCAGGGGGAGCCCCCCAATGCCGGCGCCGCCCCGGAGCCCCCCGCCAGCCCCCCGCGCTCGGGGCGGACGCTGTGCCCGGACTGCATCGACACAAGTGCCAACGCCACCTCCCCTCCCGCCACCGCCGCGTTCCTTGAGCCCCCCCGGCTGCCCGTGGGCCCCGCCAAGGCCTCTCTGCCCGGCTCCCCCTCCTGGCCCCGCTCCCCCAGCCCCGGGCCGCCCCCCCAGCCGGCCCCACATCTCCGGACTGAGGCCCCGGGGCGGCCGCCGGACGCCGCAGCCCCGGAGAAGCTCCCGCGGGGCAGCCTGACCAGCCAGAGCAGCGGCCGGGGCAGCGGCTCCTTCCTGCGGCCCCCCTCGCTGGCACCGTCCTTGGGGGGCACCTTCCTGGGCACCCCCGTCGGGGACGGGGGCAGCTGGCACAGTGGGGGCTCGGCAGCGGAGGAGGGACGGGGCAGGACGGATGCTGGCGCCGGGAAGAGGTGAGCCGTGGGCAGGGCACCGGGATGAGCTCCCGGAGCGTGCCGGGGCAGCTCCGGGCCTGTCCCACCCAGCTGGCATGGGCTGGCCTGGCACGGAGCCACCTGGCTGCCTCCCAGCCCGGCAGTGCCCCGGGGACGCCCCCCTGCCCATTGTCCCTGTCCTGGGAGACCATCCCCGTTGTCCCCCAGCATCCCTGCCGTGTCCCCACATCCCTCGGGGTGGTGCCCCTGGTACTCATCTGACCTTGGCATCTGCCCCTGACACCCATCCCGGGGCACCCGTGCCTTGGGGTCTCTCCTGGCATTCACCTTGGGGGTCTCATGCCCATCCCTGGCATCTGACACCTCAGGGTCTGCCCTGATCTCTCCTACCCATCCCCAGGGCTTCACACACATCCTCTTTTCCGGGGAGAAACCCTGGGGTTTCTCTTTTTGGGATCTCCCCTGCAGTCCATCCCTGGGGTTTCTCTTTCTGGGATCTCCCCTGCAGCCCATGCCCAGGGTTTCTCTTTTTGGGATCTCCCCTGCAGCCCATCCCGGGGCTCTCACCCCCTCGGGCCGTGCCCCTCGCCCCCTCCCCGCAGGAGGAACACCTCGGTGGACGAGAACTACGAGTGGGACGCGGAGTTCGCGCTGGAGTCGGAGCTCCTGGAGGCGCTGCAGCTTTACCGGGGCGCGGCCCCGGCCCGGCCCGGCTCCTCCATCGCCCTGCGGGACCTGCAGCGGCACCGTGAGTGCGGCCCCCCCGCCCCCGTGCCCGCAGCCCCGTGGCCGCCCCGGCGGCTGCCACGGACGCTGCTTATCTCCCCGCAGAGCCCGGCTCGGCCCCGGTGAGCTCGGTGTCGGCGGAGGCGTTGGGAACGGGGGGTCCCCAGGAGCGCGGCCAGACGCCCCGTCCCGAGGGGTTGGGGGCGCGGCGCCGCAGGGAGGGGGTCCAGCAGCGGCGGCAGAGGGTGGGCACCCGCGGGTGCTGCTCCGAGCGCTTCGAGGTGGCCACGCTGCTCTAGGGACCCCCGGCACCCCCCGGGGGAAGGGATGAGCGGGGGGGGGGGAATAAAGAGGCGTGAGAGCAGTGCACTTGATGTGAGCACCATCTGGCAGTGGCGGGGTAGGCTGACTCTGGGGGAACACTGTCAAGAGCACTCTGCCGCTGCTCTAAAGAGGAGTAGGGACCCCCGGGACCCCCCGGGGGAAAGGATGGGCGGGGGGGGAATAAAGAGGCGTGAGAGCAGCTCTGGCTCCTGTTGGCGGGGGGACCCCCGAGGCGTCCCGGGTTCTGCCACGACCCCCTCCACCCTCTCGGGGTCCCCCTCCCACCTCGTCCCGGCTCCCCCATTCTGTGTCCTCATCTTCCTCATCCCCTGGCCACAGCTTCCCCTTCCCTGCTCTCATCCTCCCGGCCTCCCCCTATCAATCCCACCCCTCAAATCCTCCTGGTACCCCCCCGTTTCCTGATACCCCCCCAATCCTCTTGGTACCCCCGATCTTCTCGTGTCCCCCCGCGAATTGCTCTGTGATGTCCCCCCCATTTTCCTCATGGCCCCATTTTCCTCATGTCTCTCCTCATCTTCCTCCCTCGGGGTGTCCCCCCATCTTCTCCCCATCTCCTCCGTGTCCCCCCATCGGATTTTCCCGCTATCTCCTCAGTGTCCCCCCCATCTCATGCGGGTGGCCGCCACTCCTGTCCCCTCTCCCATGTCCCTGTCCCCTCCCTCTTTCCTCAGTTTCCCCCTCCCCTCCCCGTTCCGGTGTCCCCCCCCTCCCCGTCTCGGTTCTCCCCCTCCCTCGCGGGGGGGGCGGGGCCTGGCGGCGGCCCCGCGCGCGCGGGAGGGGCGTGGCCCGCGCGCTCATGCCCTTATATGGCCACGGCGCGGGAGCGCGTCACCGGGGGGGCGGGGAGAGGCGATGACGTCACCGCGGGGTCGCGCGTGGGCTGCGGCGCGGGTCGCGTCGGGTCACGGGCGTTGGTCACCCCCCCCACTGTCCCCCTTTCATGTCCCCCCATTATGTCCCCTCGTGTCCCCCTGCCACGCCCACCTCTTGTCCCCTTGTGTTCCCCTGCCATGTCCCCCGTGTCTCCTTGTGTCCCCCTGCCACGCCCACCCCATGTTCCCCCTTATGTCCCCTTGTGTCCCCCTGCCACATCCCCCCGTGTCCCCCTGCTATGTCCCCTCATGTCCCCTATTATTTCCTCCCGTGTCCCCTTGCCCCGCCCACTTCATGTCCCCCCATGTTCCCTTCGTGTCCCCCTATCACATCCACCCCTGTCCCTCGGTGTCCCCCCCCATGTCCCCCTGCCTGCTGCCCGTTGTCCCCTGGCCTGCCCACATCACACCGTGCCCCCTGCCCTGCCTGTGTGTGCCCCTCATCCTGCCCTCTGTCCCTGCCCGAGTTTGTCCCCAGTGTCCCCTCCCTGCTGTGTCTGCTCTATCAACCCCCCTGTGCCCTCTGGGGGTCCTGTCCCCAAATTGCCCCCTGTGTCCCCTGGCTGAGACCTCCCAGGCTGTGCCCCAGTGTCACCCAGGTTCCTTGGGACTGTCCTGCTGCTGCTCTGTGTCACCCTGGGCCACCCCCCCCGTGGGTCCTGACCCCTGTGTCACCCCTAAATCTGCTTTGTTACCCCTATGTCCTGTCCCCTGTGTCACCCTGGGCCACCCCCAGTGCATCCTGTCCCCTGTGTCACCCCACAGTCTCCTGCTTTGTCACCCCTAGGTCCTGCTCTGTGTCACCCCTAACCCCACCCCTGTTGTGCACCTCTCTGTCACCCCCTGACCTTGTCCCCCCATGTCACCCCTGTTCCATGGGTCACCCCGTGTCACTCCCTGCCCTGCTCCCTCCTGCACGGGTCCCCCACCCACGTCCCCAAAGCCACAGAAAACACCACCCGAGATCCCCAGGGGACACCCACAGCCCTTGGAGGGTAAAGCCACCCCACCCTGTGGCACCCATGGGTGCAGGAGGGACCCAGAGAGGGCGAGGGGACACTTCTGGGCTGCTCCACAGCGTGACAGTGCCATCCTAACCCAGCTCTGGTGGCACCAGAGAGTGACAGTGCCAGCCCAGCCGAGCTCTGGTGGCACCAGAGAGTGACAGTGCCATGCCAGCTGAGCCCTGGTGGCACCACAGCTGAGCTGGGCACGGCGGGTGCTGATCTGGCTGCCGGGGTGGGTGGGGTGACAGGGACACTGCAGCAGTGGCCCTGCTCCGGCAGCGGTGGCCTCGGGCCCGGCTTTGTTTGTTGTTTTGGTGGCGCTCGCCATGGAGACGGGACTTGTGCCAACGCCACTGGGGACACGACGCTGCTGGCCAGGCCACCTCCCTCCCCGAGCCCCAGCTGTCCCCCAGCTGCCACCAGAGCCAGGCCCTGGTTGTCCCCATCGCCATCACAGCAGGGTCCTGGCAGCCACCACGTGCCACTGTGGGGATTGTCCCCAGCACAGCCACCGTGAGAGGTTTTGTCACCACAGCACTGCCCCCACCTAAGTCCTCAGAGGGGCCTGTCCCCATCATGGTCACTCTGTCCCTGCTACTGCAGCCACGCTGTCCCCACCACAGCCACACTGTCCCTGTGTCCCCTGTGTCACCCCTGTTCCCACTGCAGCCATTCAGGCCCCACCCCATCCTCATCTCAGCCACCACAGCCACACTGTCCCTGTGTCCCCTCTGCCACCACAGCCACCCTGTCCCCACCCCAACCATCCCATTGTCACCTCAGCCACCACAGCCACCCTGTGTGGCACTGCCACCACAGCCACTGTCCTCACCTCAGCCACCACAGCCACCCTGTGTGGCACTGCCACCACAGTCACTGTCCTCACCTCAGCCACCACAGCCAGCCACCATGTGTGACACTGATCACCCCATCCTGACCTCTGCCACCACAGCCACCCTGTCCCCGTGTCCCCCTGCCACCACAGCCACTCTGCCCTTGCCACAATCCCTGTCACCCTGTCCCCACCACAGCCACTCCATCCTCATGGTGGCCACCAGAGCCACCCTGTCCCCTACAGCCCACGTGTCCCCCTGCCACCACAGCCACCCTGTCCCTCCCACAACCCCTGTATCCCCTCTGTGACCACCCTGTCCCCAGCGGGGCCACCACAGCCACTCTGTCCCCACACAGCCACTGTATCCCCCTGCCACCAGGGCCACCCCATCTTCACCTCGGCCACCAAAGCCACACTGTCCCCACACAACCCCTCTGCCCACTTGCCACCGTGGCCACCCTGTCCTCATTTGGGCCACCACGGCCACCTTGTCCCCACCACGGCCACCTTGTCCCCATCTTGGCCACCAGGGCCACCCTGTCCCCACCATGACGGCCCTGTCCCTACCACGGCCACCCTGTCACTACCAGGGCCACCCTGTCCCCACCATGACGGCCCTGTCCCTACCACGGCCGCCCTGTCACTACCAGGGCCACCCTGTCCCCACCATGATCACCCTGTCCCCACCCTGTCCCCCCCACGGCCACCCTGTCGCGGTGCCCCCCCCCGTGTCCCCTTCCCGGGGCGGGGCTGCCCCGGGCGCGGTGCCGGCTCGGTCCCAGCCCCGGCCCCGGCCCGGCGGATCCCGCCCCGGGGGCGGGCGGTGCCGGGCGGTCCCGGTGACATCAGCCGTGAAAAGGGCGCGGGCGGCGGCATCCGGCACTGCCGCCCCGGGAGCGCGGGACCGGCGCCGCAGGTAGGGAGGGGCGGGCAGCGGGCACCGGGCACCGGTGGGCACGTGATGGATGGGGATGGCACCGGGCACCCGGAGCGCCGCGGGCACCGGAGGGAGATGCGGACCGCGACAGCGACAGGGCGGAGATGCGGACCGGCTCGGGAGCGGCCACCAGCCCCGGGGCGCTCCCGGTGTCCCCCGGGGTGTCCCCCCCGCCCGCCCCGGTAGCGGCTGCGGCGGGACCGCGCCCGTCGCCGTGCGGGGAGCCCCGGGGCGCGCCCGCGGGGCTGGCCCCGGTCCCCTCCCCGCCGCCACCGGGGTGGCCCTGTCCCCCCGGTGTCCCCTCCCCGCTGTCGCCGGGGGGCTCTGGGCAGCCCAGGGTGGTCGAGCCCTGGGCACAGCCTCTCCCTGCTGTCCCCGGGGTGTGTCGGGGTCCCCAGGGTGGCCTCGTGCGGGTTGTGGTCTCCTTCCTGTGGCACTGGAGGGTCTCGGGGGTCGCCAGGGTGGCTCGGTCCCGGCGGGGCTGGGTACAGCGCTTTCCCTGCCAGTCCCGGGAGAGAGCTCGGGGGTGCCCAGGCTGTCCCGGGAGACCCCCGGGTGGCTGCCCCGTAACTGGGACCCTCGCTGTCCCCACGATGGCCGGAGGGTCCCCAGCCCAGCCGGATTGGGCGCAGCCCCTCCCGCGGAGTCCGGAGGTCGCCGGGGCAGCGGGGCTGGATCCGGGTGTGTCCCCATCCCGCCTGGGCAAGCTCCGGCTGGGTCGGGAAATGATCCCAGTTCCAGCTTCTCTTTGTTTCCCAACGCCTTGGCCCCCGGCCGGCCGCTCCCCACGCCACCCCCACGAGGTCCCGGTGGCCCAGACCTGGCCCTGGAGACCCCCGTGGTGGCCCAAGGCTTTGGCCCCGGGGGCACACCCGGCTGGGGTCGGTTTTCCTCCTGTCCCTGAGGGCAGCACTCGGTGCTCTCGGTGCTGAGACCCCCGAGCTTGGTGTGTGACAGGGCTGAACTCTGCCCCGAGCTTAGCCTGGCATCCCCGGCTGTGGGCTGGGCACCCCCTGGGCAGCAACTGCCACATGTGCCCAGCTGGGACAGGGA
The DNA here is from genome assembly GCF_014805655.1 of Passer montanus. Taxonomy (NCBI): domain Eukaryota; kingdom Metazoa; phylum Chordata; class Aves; order Passeriformes; family Passeridae; genus Passer; species Passer montanus. The sequence continues at coordinate 109,112 of NW_024367484.1, forward strand.
CACCGGGGCAGGCAGGGCCACCTGCACGTGTTCTGGCTTCTCGGTGCCCCCAAATGCCAGTGGGGCAGGACAGGGCGTGGGGGCGATGCAGGGGTGGGCAGCCTCGTGTGCCCACCACGGCCCTGGTGGGCACAGGGCACAGACAGACCCGTGGGGCTCGGGACACCCTGGCTGTACGGGCAGGGCCGCTCTGCTCATGTCCCCTGTGGGCATTATCTCCAGCACGGGTGGCACCGCTCCAGTGGCACCTTGGCACAGCACCTGGCCAGGGGTGGGGTCTGGCTGCCCCGCCGGGGTGGGGACACCGCCGCCATCAGCCCTGGCCCCACGCTCCTGCGCCAGCCCCGGATCTGGCTCTGGGCCCGAGCAAACGGGCGAGATCAGCAAACAAGCTGTGACCGGCCCCCGGTGGCTGCCAAGCCCGTGAGCGGCGCCGGGGCCGGGCCACAGGACGGGGATGCTCAAGGTGGCACAGAGGGGTCACGGTGCTGCCCACCCTGCCCCTCGGGTGGGCACAGAGCCAGTGCCTGCTCCCGCCAGCTGGGCAGGAAAAGGGCAGAGCCTGGGCAGCGCCTGGCATGGGTGATAAGGGTGCACGCCGGACATCCAGGCAGGATGGGGCTCACGGGGCGGGTGCTGCGGTGCCACCGGAGCCACTGAGGGGTGCCATCCCTGCAGAACCCCCTGCCGTCAGCATGGCAAACCGGGGCCCCTCGTACGGGCTGAGCCGGGAGGTGCAGCAGAAGATCGACCGGCAGTACGACCCTGAGCTGGAGCAGGTGCTGGTGCGCTGGATCCTGGCACAGTGCGGCAACGACGGCGGCAGCGCGGTGGCACAGCCGGCACCCGGCAGGGACGGCTTCCAACAGTGGCTGAAGGATGGCACAGTAAGTACACCCGAGGCCAGCTGGGCATTGGGGTGACAGTGCCACACACCTGAGCCTAACCCTCACCACAACCCCGAGTCGAACCCTAACCCTGAACGTAACCCTAAATTTAACCCTAATCCTAACCTAACCCTAATCCTAACTCTAACGCTAACCCAAACCCTAACCCTTACCCTAACTCTAATCCTAACCCTAACCTAAACCTAACCCTAATCCTAACTCTAACCCTAACCCTCACCTTGAGCCTAAGCCTAAAAATAACCCTAACCCTAACCCTAACCCTAACCCTAACCCTAACCCTCACCGTGTTCTTAACCCTAACCCTAACCCTAATCCTAGCCCTAACCTAACCCTAACCTTAATCCTAACCGTAACCCTAACCGTAACCCTAACCCTAACCCTAACTCTAATCCTAAACCTATCCTTAACTCTAACCTTAACCCTAACCCTAACCCTAACCTTAATCCTGACCCTAACCCTAACCCTAACCTTAATCCTGACCCTAACCCTAACCCTAACCCTAACCCTAACCCTGCCCCTGCTTTCAGGTGCTCTGCCGGCTCATCAACAGCCTCCATCCTCGGGGCCAGGCGCCCGTGGCCAAAATCCAGGCGTCGGCCATGGCCTTCAAGCAGATGGAGCAGATCTCGCAGTTCCTGCAGGCGGCCGAGCGCTACGGCATCGCCGCCACCGACATCTTCCAGACCGTGGATCTCTGGGAGGGTGAGTGACCGCCCCGGAGGCCGTGGGGTGGGACGGGGCGGGGATGGAGATGGAGCTGAGCCTGCTGTGGGTCCTCCAGGGAAGAACATGGCGTGCGTGCAGAGGACCCTGATGAACCTGGGCAGCCTGGCCGTGGCCAAGGGTGACGGGCTCTTCGTGGGAGACCCCAACTGGTTCCCCAAGTAGGTGGGGGTGCTGGAGGGGGAGGGGGCCGGGCTGGGGGTCCCTTGGGGGTGCTGACACCCGCTGTGCCCGCAGGAAGTCGCAGGAGAACCGGCGTGTCTTCTCCGAGGACAAGCTGAAGGAGGGGCAGAGCGTCATCGGGCTGCAGATGGGCACCAACCGGGGCGCCTCGCAGGCTGGCATGACGGGCTACGGGATGCCCCGCCAGATCCTCTGAGCCCCTCCGGACCCCCCAGGCCTCTGCCTGCCAGGGCCCCCCCCCAAACTGCCTTAACCCCTTGCTGTGGACCAGCCGGGTGCCCCCCGGCCCGGGCAGCCGCCCCCTCGCCAGTTTTGTCAGGACCAAAGTAATTTTTTATTATTATTATTATTTGGCTGGGTGGGGGCGGTGCCGCTGTGCCCACCCCACCGCCCCGCAGTGCCTTGGGGGCTGCTGGAGGGTCCCCCCAGCGTGTTGGGGAGAACCCCTGCGCCCCAATAAACTCCTGTGATCCCAATAAACGGATCCTCTTCTTTTCACGGCCTGGGTGGTCGTGATTTGGGGTTGGGGGAGGGCAGAGGCTCCTGTTGGGTTATAAGGGGGGACCCCGGTCAGGGGGGGCAGGGACCCCACAGCCACGTGGAGGGGCCACTATAAAGGGGGCGGGGTCAGGAGGGACTGGGCGGGGCAAGAGCAAAGCTAATGAGGGGGCGGGGCTGAGCTGTTGCTGTATCGCAGCGCCCCCTGCTGGCCGGGAGTGCTCCATGCAGCGCCCCCTGCTGGCCGCGGTTATCACTGCACTAAACATGAAAAATCCGATTTTTTCCCCCTGAGCAGATGGGAAAGTTCTGGGTTTGTGTTGTTTGTTCTGTTTATTTTCTGCTAAAGAGCTGTTATTCCCTTTTCTACATTTTTCCTGAAAGCCCCATATTTTTGAAGTTATGATAATTTGGAGCGAGGGGTCTTCTTTTTCATTCCTGCCCTCCTTGGAAGATATTTGTCTTTCAAACCAAGACACAGAGGAAGCACAGTATTCCACACCCATTTCTTGGGGCAGCTGAGAGGTGACCCCCAGGAGCCCAAGGGCAGCCAAAGCCAATTTGTCTGGGAGGAATCCTTGAATGTTTGTTATTTATAATGAGGTACAGGGGAAATGAGCAAAACTCGCCAGCTGTGGCTTTATTACAATGACCTAAAACCTTCAGAAAATAAAATAAATATGAAAGATGAAAAATTCCTGGGTCTTGCCTCTGGTGCCAGGACAAGGAATGGACAAAGTCAGCACAGGAGGATTGTTCAGGAGCTCAAACCTGCCAGGGTGAAGGTTGGGTCAAAGGATGAATCAGAGTTTGGGTGTTGACCTCAAACCAATAAAATGACAAATAAATGGGTTTTCCTAACCAATTTAATCTCCTAAAATATAGGAAAAAGTGGCATTTCCCTTAATTTACATCTGTGAAATGATGGGGAAAGGGGGCTTTTCTCAATTTAAACCCTTAATAAGGGAAGGCAATAGGGTTTCACCCTCACTTTAAATCTTAAAATGATGAAAAGAGGGGGTTACCCTAAATTCAAACCCAAAAAATGCCATTGCCAAAAGACATGATGATGATGAAGATGGAACTGTATAAAATCGAGGTAAAACACCCAAAATAAGCACTGTAGTTCAGAATATCGAACAGCAGGTGGCAATGCTACTCCATGGAAAACATCAAGGACAAAAAAAAATTACAAGAAATTCTGACTGTGAAAAACACATTTCACTCCTTAGAATTTTTAAAAGTTTAATAATAGGAGAAAAAAGGGCAATATTTCCAGCTCTGGGGTGTTTTTGATGAACAGCCAAAGAGCACCCAAAAAGCTTAAAATAATTTTCTGTATATAGAGTAATATTGCTGGGATTACATACCATCAGTGGATGGCCTCACATTGGGTTTTTTTAGTTGCACAAAAAACTTTTCATATTTTACGTTCTGTACAATATCTATTGTAATATTATTTATAATATATATTATACATTATATAATATATATTATATATTATACATAGTATAATATATACTATATTATATGTAATATATACTAGATATTATATATAATATGCTTATATATTATATTATTATTATATATTATTATATTATATTGCTAAAAAGAGTGAGGTCACAGAGAGGGATGAGGGATCTGCAGGGGGAACTGGGCAGTCCTGGGGGAAACCAAGAGGGGCCTGGGAAATTGTGGATGATCCAGGGAGGAGTAAAGGGAGGGATGAAGGATTCAGGCAGTGCTGGGGAAACCCTTGGAGGATGTCGGGCTTCCCTGTCCCCATCTCTGCACTCACTGTACACTGTCACTGTCACCCGCTCTGACTCCCACCACTGTGACAGCACATTGCTCACATAGCCCCCGCAGCGGTAGCGGCCACTGTGCCTCAGCTGCAGGGGGAACAGGGACAGCTCGGTCCCATACTGGGGCCCTCTCAGTTGGTTCTCTTCATGATAGAAGTGCACATATGTGAGCGG
>NW_024367485.1:0-1992 GCF_014805655.1 Passer montanus
GAAAAAATTGGGTAAAAAATTTGAGGAAATACAACCAGGACTACGAGGGGCAGATTGCCGCCTACAGACAGGTCAGGAAGGGTTAAAAACGGGGGAAATTGGGGGAAAATGGGAAAAAAATTGGGAAAAAATTGGGGAAAATTTGGATGAAAAATGGGCGAAAAATGAGCAAAAAATGGGCAAAAATCGGATTAAAAATGGGCAAAAATCGGATTAAAAATGGGCAAAAATGGGATTAAAAATGGGCAAAAATTGGATTTAAAATGGGTGGAAATTGGATTAAAAATGGGTAAAAATTGGATTAAAAATGGGCAAAAATGGGATTAAAAATGAGCAAAAATCAGATTAAAAATGGGCAAAAATTGGATTGAAAATGGGCAAAAAATGGGTTAAAAATGGGTAAAAATTGGATTAAAAATGGGCAAAAATTGGGTAAAAATTGGATGAAAAATGGGCGAAAAATGAGCAAAAAATGGGCAAAAATCGGATTAAAAATGGGGAAAAATTGGGTAAAAAATGAGAAAAAATTGGATTAAAAATGGGCAAAAATTGGATTAAAAATGGGCAAAAATTGGATTAAAAATGGGCAAAAATTGGGCAAAAATTGGATTAAAAATGAGCAAAAATTTGGTAAAAATTGGGGAAAAAATGGAGAAAAATTGGGGAAAAAATTGGGTGAAAAAGTTGGGTAAAAAATGGGGGAAACTGAGGAAATCCAAGGGTGACTACGAGGGGCAGAGCTGCCTACAGACAGGTCAGGAAAGGGTTAAAAACATCGGGAAAATGGGGAAAAATTGGGGGAAAATGGGAAAAAAATTGGGGAAAATTTGGATGAAAAATGGGCGAAAAATGAGCAAAAATCGGATTAAAAATGTGGAAAAATTGGGTAAAAAATGGGCAAAAATGGGATTAAAAATGAGCAAAAATCAGATTAAAAATGGGCAAAAATGGGATTGAAAATGGGCAAAAAATGGGTAAAAAATGGGCAAAAATGGGATTAAAAATGGGCAAAAATTGGGTAAAAAATGGGTAAAAATGGGATTAAAAATGGGCGAAAACTGGGCAAAAAATGGGGGGAAATTGAGTAAAAAATGGGGAATAAATGGGAAATAAATTGGGCAAAAAATGGGGGAAAATTGAGTAAAAAATGGGGAATAAATGGGAAATAAATTGGGCAAAAATGGGGGAAAATTGAGTAAAAAGTGGGGAATAAATGGGTGAAAATTGGGCAAAAAATGGGGGAAAATTGAGTAAAAAATGGGGAATAAATGGGTGAAAATTGGGCAAAAAATGGGGGAAAATTGAGTAAAAAATGGGGAATAAATGGGGAAAAATTGGGCAAAAAATGGGGGAAAATTGAGTAAAAAATGGGGAATAAATGGGGAAAAATTGGGCAAAAAATGGGGGAAAATTGAGTAAAAAATGGGGAATAAATGGGGAAAAATTGGGCAAAAAATGGGGGAAAATTGAGTAAAAAATGGGGAATAAATGGGGAAAAATTGGGCAAAAAATGAGCAAAAATTGGGTAAAAAAAGGGTGAAAATTGGACAATAAATGGGAAAATATTGGAGAAAAAATGAGAGGAAAATGGGGAAAAATGGACAAAAAAAGGGGAAAAATAAATTTAAATTGAGGGAGAAATGGAGTAAAAATGGGTAAAAAAGTGGAGGAAAAATTGGGAAATCTGAGGGAAAAAATGGTGGAAAATAAAAAATTGGGGAGAGAAGTTGGGGAAAAAATGGGGAAAAAACCTGGAAAAAATGGAAAAAAATGAGGGGAAAATTTAGGGGAAAAATGGGGAAAAACCAGAAAATTTGGGGGGGAAGAAATGGGGGGGAAATGAGAAAAAAAAATGGATTAAAAATGGGTAAAAAAAGATTAAAAATTGGTAAAAATGGGTAAAAACAGATGAAAAATTGGGCAAAAAATGGGTGAAAATGGAATTTAAAAAATGTGAAAAGTGAGGGAAATGAGGTAAAAAAGTGGATTAAA
>NW_024367486.1:0-1578 GCF_014805655.1 Passer montanus
AATTTGGGGCTTTGGGTGGGAATTTGGGAAATTATTGGGAGATTTTGGATTTTGGGAGAAAATTGGGGAATTTTGGGGGAATTTGGAAATTTTGGGAGGAATTTCGGGGAGGATTTTAAGGGGGAAATTTGGAGGAATTTGGGAATTTTTGGGGAATTTTGGGAGGAATTTTGGGGGGAAATTTGGGGAATTTTGGGAAATTATTGGGGAATTTGGGGGAATTTTGGGGGAAAATTGGGGAATTTGGGGGAATTTTGGGAGAAAATTGGGGAATTTGGGGAATTTTTGGGATATTTCTATAATTTGGGGGAATTTTTTTTATTTTTTAGGGGAATTGTGGGAGAATTTTGGGGGAAATTGGGGGGATTTTGGGAATATTTGGGATTTTTAAATAATTTCGGGGGAATTCTTTTGGATTTGGGGGGGATTTTTCATTTTTTGGGGGATTTTGGGAGAAATTTTGGGGTTTTTGGGGGGGAAATTGAGGGAATTTGGGGAATTTTTGGGGAATTTTTGGAATTTTGGGGATTTTTTAAGTGATTTTGGGGGGATTTTTTTGGATTTTGGGGGGAATTGTGTTTTTTGGGGGGATTTTGGGAGAATTTTGGGGGAAATTTTGGGAATTTTGGGGGATTTTGGGGGAAATGGGGGGAATTTGGTGAATTTTTGGGGAATTTTTGGGGAATTTTTGGGGAATTTTTGGGATATTTTCATAATTTTGGGGAGATTTTGTTTATTTTTGTGGGGAATTTTGGGTTTTTGGAGGAAATGGGGAAGTTTGGGGAATTTTTGGGACATTTTGGGATTTTTTAATAATTTCGGGGGGATTTTTTTTGGTATTTTGGGGGGAATTTTGGGGGAATTTTCGTTTTGGGGGGAATTTTGGGAGAATTTTGGGGAAAATTGGGGGAATTTTGGGAGAAATTAGGGGAATTTGGTGAATTTTTGAGCAAATTTTCGGGAATTTTGGGGATATTTTTATAATTTTGGGGTTTTTTTTTACTTTTGGGGGGAATTTTTGGGATTTTTAAATAATTTTGGGGGATTCTTTTGGATTCTGGGTGGAATTTTGGGGGATTTTGCTTTTTTGGGGGGGATTTTGGGGCGAATTTGGGGGATTTGGGAATTCCGGGGGATTTTGGGGTTTTTTTGGGGAGGATTCGAGGGCGAAGATTCTTTCGGATTTTGGGTGGAATTTTGGGGGATTTTGCTTTTTTGGGGGGGATTTTGGGGGATTTGGGAATTCCGGGGGATTTTGGGTTTTTTTGGGGAGGATTCGAGGGCGAATTTGGGATTTTGGTGGAAATTTGGGGCCGTTTTTGCGGGATTTGGGGTTCGGGGCAGAATTTTTTCCTTTTTGGGTGAAAAATTCCATTTTTTTGGGGGAAAAACTCCTGAAGAAATCGGGAATTTTGTTCAAAAACCCCAAATCTTCCCCAAATTTGGGGAATTTTGGGCATTTCCGGCTCCTCCTCTCGCAGCTCCCGCGGCCTCGGCGTAGCCCCGCCCCCTGGAATGAAGCCCCGCCCATCCGGATGAAGCCCCGCCCACCCGGGCGAAGCCCCGCCCCCAGTGCAT
>NW_024367487.1:0-1578 GCF_014805655.1 Passer montanus
AAACCCCACAGCTTTAACCAAAAATCCCCACTTTTAACCCCAAAATCCCCATTTTTACCCATTTTTCCCTCTTTTTTCCCTATTTTTCTCCTCAAGGTGTGCCCAGCTGAGCCCAAAATCCCCATTTTTAACCCAAAATCCCCACATTTAACCAAAAATCCCCATTTTACCTAAAAATCCCTATTTTTACCCATTTCCCCCCTTTTTATCATTTTTTCCTCATTTTTCTTCTCAAGACCCCACAGCTTTAACCAAAAATCCCCACTTTTAACCCCAAAATCCCCATTTTTACCCATTTTTCCCTCTTTTTTCCCTATTTTTCTCCTCAAGGTGTGCCCAGCTGAGCCCAAAATCCCCATTTTTAACCCAAAATCCCCACATTTAACCAAAAATCCCCACTTTTACCCAAAAAATCCCCATTTTTACCCATTTTCCCCCTTTTTTATCATTTTTTCCTCATTTTTCTCCTCCAGATGAGCCCAAAATCCCCACTTTTAACCCAAAATCCCCACTTGGAACCCAAAATTCCCATTTTTACAAAAATTCCCATTTTTAACCCAAATTCCCCCATTTTCCCCCCATTTTTCTCCATTTTTCCCTGTTTTTTCCCCATTTTTCTCCCCAAGGTGTGCCCAGCTGAGCCCAAAATCCCCATTTTTAACCCAAAATTCACACTTGGAACCCAAAATTCACATTTTTAACCCCAAATCCCCACATTTAACCAAAAATCCCCATTTTTACCCAAAAATCCCCATTTTTAACCCATTTTTTCCCCATTTTTTTTCTGGTTTTTCCCCCAGGTGAGCCCCCAGGTGTGCCCAGGTGAGCCCAAAATCCCCATTTTTGCCCCGTTTTCCCCCATTTTTGCCCCATTTCTTCCTGTTTTTTCTCTTTTTTCCCCATTTTTTTTTTTAATTTTTTCCCCGTTTCTCTCCCCCAGGTGAGTGCCCAGGTGTGCCCAGGTGAGTGCCCAGGTGAGCCCAAACCCCCCAAAATCCCCATTTTTAACCCAATAATCCCCATTTTAACCCCCAAATCCCCTTTTTTTAAATTTTCCCCCATTTTTTTTTATTTTTATTTTATTTTTTCCCTGTTTCTCTCCCCCAGGTGTGCCCAGGTGAGTGCCCAGGTGTGCCCAGGTGAGTGCCCAGGTGAGCCCTCACCTCTCCCTCGGGCTCCAGGAAGCTCCACCCGCCCTGCTCGAGGGGGCACGGCCCAGGTGAGCCCAAATTCCCCATTTTTACCCCGTTTTTCCCATTTTTATTTTATTTTTTCAAGCTCCACCCGCCCTGCTCGAGGGGCACGGCCCAGGTGAGCCCCAAATCCCCATTTTTACCCCGTTTTTCCCATTTTTATTTTATTTTTTCCCCGTTTTTCCCCCCAGGTGAGTGCCCAGGTGAGTGCCCAGGTGTGCCCAGGTGTGCCCCCACCTCTCCCTCGGGCTCCAGGAAGCTCCACCCGCCCTGCTCGAGGGGCACGGCCCAGGTGAGCCCCAAATCCCCATTTTTACCCCGTTTTTCCCATTTTTATTTTATTTTTTCCCCATTTTTCCCCCCAGGTGTGCCCAGGTGTGCCCAG
>NW_024367488.1:0-1576 GCF_014805655.1 Passer montanus
GTTTTTGTGATGTTGCCCACTGTTGGTTATTACTGCAGTGCTCCTGGTTTTATTAAGGTTGGCATGGGCACTGCAGGCAGCCCATCATCAGTAGCCCCTTTGGTATCCCTTAGGTTGTATTATGTTGAGACCCTATGTAAAGTAGCAGAAGATGGCTGTAAAATCTCCCTCTATCTTTCTCTATCAGAATTGCACACACCCAGTTCCCTCACCTTTCCCTTTTCCATTATGTGCTCTAGTCCCTGAGGTGCCTCTGTGGCCCTCACCTGGATTTACTCCACCATGTCAGTGGCTTTGTTGTCCTGTCCCCCTGAACGCAGTGCTCAGGTGCAGTTTCAAGAGTTGCACAGATCAGAGGAGTCCCATTCCCTGATCTGCTGACAGCACTCTGGCTAATGCAGATCCTACAGATCATAGACGGCTGAGCTCATTGCCACAAGGACTCCCTGCTTGCTCCTGCTCAGCTTTACTGTGAGGACTGCAAGTCTCTTTTCTTTAAAGCTACTTTCGAGCTATTTGTCCCCAACCTGCAGTACTTTACATTTTCCTCTTCAGGTCTGAGATTCTGACAGCCTGTGTCTTCTCAGGCCTGCTGAGATGCCCCTGAGTAGCAGCCCTGTCCTCCAGGATATCAACTGCTCTCCCTAATTTGGGATTGAGTGTGAAGTTGTTAGGTGTGCATTCTGTCCTGTTCTGAGATCATTAATGGAGACCGGGGCAGCCATGGAGGATATTAAGCAGCATTGGGATGTCCTTAGAGGGAGTAACACCAGTGACTGGCCACCAGCTGGACTTCATACCAGTGATCACAACTGTTTGAACTCAGTGATGCAGCCTGATCCTGCTCTCCTTACAGACCATCCAGTCAGGCTATATATCTCCAATTTGGCTGCAAGGATATGTGAGACCTTGACTTCAGCAATGCTTTTGACAACTTAAATGTATCTCTCCTCATCAACCAAGGTTATTGTCTCATTAAGGCAATCAGGTTGGTTAGACATGATTTGCCATTTGTAATTCTATGCTGGATGTGCCCAGAAACTTTTTGACCTTTCAGTGCCTTTTTACTCTTTCCTGTAAAAATTATATAAAGAGTATCCAAAGTGAAAACCAAGGTATTTTTGCTGTACTTTATATTCTGAAGTCTAGTTTAGACTCATCTTTTTAGTACATTTAAATATACCTTTTTGGTTTACATTAATAAATGGTTTAAATTCTTAAGTCATGATCTTGTCTTCAGAAGAGAATACAGAATCTTATTGTACTCTCTGTAAGGTGCAATGTTGTCCACATTTGTGGGCTGTAAAATTTTCGGCTTCTATCAAAAGTGATACAGTAAATGATCCCTGTTTTAGAAAGCAGAAAAAGTATTGCTTGGGCATGTGCAAGTTACTTAGAAATATTTCCAGGAAGGCTGTTTACAATCAAAATGTGGTGTGGCTTCTTCCTATCTGTAAAGGATTTGTGTTAATGCTTTCCTTGCAGTTTTATCCTGTGAGAAACATGTAGTATCAATATTTCTTTAAAGCACATTCAGGCTTTTCAGGACAGCATCTTTATTTTTTCCCTTTTTTTT
>NW_024367489.1:0-1576 GCF_014805655.1 Passer montanus
GATTTGGGATTTTGGGGTCAGGATTTGGGTTGGGATTGGGATTTTTGGACATCCTGCCCCACTACGAACTTGGAGTCTTCCGCTATGACAGGAAGGTGAGATTTGGGGTCAGAATTTGGGATTTTGGGTCAAAATTTGGGATTTTGGGGTTTTAAGGTCAAGATTTGGGGTTTTGGGGTCGAGATTTGGGATTTTGGTGTCAGGATTTGGGGTTTGGGGTCAGGATTTGGGGTTTGGGGTCAGGATTTGGGGTTTGGGGTCAGGAATTGGGATTTAGGGTCGGGAATTGGGGTTTGGGGTCGGGAATTGGGATTTAGGGTCGGGAATTGGGGTTTGTTGGGGTTTTGGGGTCAGGAATTGGGATTTAGGGTCGGGAATTGGGGTTTGGGGTCAGGTTTGGGGTCACCGAGATGGGATTGGGGTGAATTTTGGGATTGGGGTCAGGTTTGGGGTTTGGGTGAGTTTGGGGTCAGATTTGGGGTCACCAGGATGGAAATGGGGTCAGATTTGGGGTTTGGGTGAGTTTGGGGTCAGATTTGGGGTCACCAGGATGGAAATGGGGTCAGATTTGGGGTTTGGGTGAGTTTGGGGTCAGATTTGGGGTCAGGTTTGGGATTGGGGTCAGCTTTGGGATTTGGGATGGGATTTAGGGCAGGAGGTCAGGAATGGGATCGGGATTTGGGGCAGGAATTTGGGCCCCAAAATCCCAATTCTTTCCCCCAAAAAACCCAAAATTTCCCCCCCCCAAAAAAATCCCAAAACTCCCCCCAAAAAATCCCAAAATTTTCCCCAAAAAACCCCAAAAATTCTCCCCAAAAAAATCCCATTTTTCCCCCCAAACCCCCAAATTTTCCCCCTAAAAGCCCCAAAATTTCCCCCCAAAAAATCCCATTTTTCCCCCAAAAAATCCCAATTTTTCCCCCTAAAATTCCCTTTTTTACCCTTTAAAAATCCAAATTTCCCCCCAAAATTCCCCCCAAAAAATCCCAATTTTTCCTCCTAAAAACCCCAAATTTCCCCCCCAAAAAATCCCAAAACTCCCCCAAAAAATCCCATTTTCCCCAAAAAATAACCCCAAAATTTCTCCTCAAAATCCAGATTTTCCCCCTAAAACCCCAAAATTTTCCCCCCAAAAATCCCATTTTGTCCCCAAAAATCCCAATTTTTCCTCAAAAAACCCCAAAATGTCTCCCCAAAAATTTCCATTTTTTCCCCTAAAAACCCCAAAATTTCCCCCCAAAAAATCCCATTTTCCCACCAAAAAATCCCATTTCACCCCTAAAAACCCCAAATTTTCCCCCTAAAAATCCCAAATTCTTCCCCCCAAAAAATCCCAAAACTCCCCCAAAAAATCCCATTTTCCCACCAAAAAATCCCATTTCACCCCTAAAAACCCCAAATTTTCCCCCTAAAAATCCCAAATTCTTCCCCCCAAAAAATCCCAAAACTCCCCCAAAAAATCCCATTTTCCCACCAAAAAATCCCATTTCACCCCTAAAAACCCCAAATTTTCCCCCTAAAAATCCCAAATTCTTCCCCCCAAAAAATCCCAAAACTCCCCCAAAAAATCCCATTT
>NW_024367490.1:0-1573 GCF_014805655.1 Passer montanus
AAATTTTGTGTCTATAACTGGATGATACAGAGCTTGTACACTGCTCGCATGTGGAGAAGGAAACAAGACATGGAATTGAGAGCTCATTAAAAAATCACACATGGAAAAATTCCCTGCAAAGTATCCTGTGGAAGTTATGTGAATCCTGCACTGAATGCAGTGTCTCATAAAAAGCGAGTTATATCACATGATGACTTGACTCTGTTCAACTGGGATTCTGCCAGCCCACAAAGGAACCACAATCTAGACTTTTCTCTTAATTCCTGGTACTTTGAGGTCTATAAGGAACCAAATCAGGTGAATAGTGTCCTTGAAAATACTCTCTTTAGTCCAATCTCTGGCAGTACATTTCAATTTCAGCTATTCTGGAAGTGCCTTAAGCTCTGTCTGCAAATTCACTTGGCTTCAATTTCGGCAATGCATTATAGACCAGATGGATTTAGGAAAGTCCACTGATTGGATTGATCAAATTAAAGCAAGGACAAGAGAGAAATAAAGGAAAAATATTTTTCCTCTACTTCCTAAAATATATAAAGAAATAGAAATAATTTATTTGAAACAGTTTCCCAGGTGTCTCTCTATGTACTCTGGTTGCAAACCACAGTTTTATGAATGCAGCCTGGCAGCAATCAGGGATCCAGCCATGGACATGCAGGACAGCTGCTCACTGTCCAAACTACATGCTGCTCTATCAGTATTTTCCTGAGGCTTACAAAAATAACAGACATAAACCCCCTTACAGAATATGGGCACCAGAACTACTGAAAATGGAAACAGACATAAATTCATCTTTGTGGTACAAACCACTAAGACTCTCCTGATGCCAGAGCACAGATGCTTTGGACACAGTTTTGATGTCCTAATGCAAGCTGTTAAAATAATGGAATCACAGAATCATAGACTGGCTTGGGTAGGAAGGAACTTAAGGATGACCTAATTCCAACACCAGGCGTGGCTGGGCCACCCCTAATGTTAAGCAAGGAGAAGATCTATCCCTAAAATCTTATTCCTATGGCAAAGACTATTTTTCCACACTCCTCAGCACTGGCATAAAGGACACACCCCTACATATTTAGCTCCCTTTTTATATGGCCAGCCTTGTTTGTACGAGCTCACACTCTACAGCCAAAACCAGTTCTGTCAACTCAGGTCCATACATGAATTATGGCAGAGCAGACTGACAGACAATAGGATGCATCCCAGAATTTTGGCTGGTGGGACACCTACAACTCCCTTCCAGGAGGAGCTGCAAAAACCTGGGTATTCAGCAATATGGGTATCTCCTGCATGAACAAAGACTATCTTCACAGTATCTGCAGTTAGTTCAAAGGATCTACCTGTCAACTAAGAGCAGGCATACTGAACAGTGTTTTTTGGTAGAGGCTAAGTGCTCTGCTGTGGTGATGACTGTGGTCCTGGCTTTTCTCAAGGATGAAGTGTGTGAAAAGGATTTTTTCACACAACAGAAGACAGCTGCATTTATTCTTTCACCAATAGAGAAGCAACAGCATACATTAAAACTGCAGCCTGGCTGATGTAAAACGTGTCACACAGACATGCAGAATAAAAACAT
>NW_024367491.1:0-1379 GCF_014805655.1 Passer montanus
GATTTAACCCCAAAAATCCACAACTTAACCCCAAAAATCCAGGATTTGACCCCAAAAATCCGGGATTTAACCCCAAAAATCTGGGAATTAACCCCAAAAATATGGGAATTAACCCCAAAATTCTAGAATCTGAGCCCCAAAAATGGGATTTAGCCACAAAAAATGGGATTTAACCACGAAAAACCCAGGATTTAACCCCCCAAAAATGGGATTTAAGCCCAAAAATCCAGGATTTAACCCCAAAAATTCAGGATTTAACCCCTGAAATTTGGGATTTGACCCAAAATCCCGGGATTTTTCCCCAAACCTTGAGCACGGGGGCCTTGGAGGCACAGGTTGCCACCACCAGGAGAGACTTGGGGTTGAGAAATGGGAATTAACCCCAAAACCCAGGATTTAACCCCCAAAAAATGGGATTTTACCCCAAAAATCCAGGATTTAACCCCAAAAATCCGGGATTTAACCCCATAAATTTTGGATTTGACCCAAAATCCCGGGATTTGAGCCCAAACCTTGAGCACGGGGGCCTTGGAGGCGCCGGTGGCCACCACCAGGAGGGACTTGGCCGCGTTGAGGAGCGGCAGCGTCATCGTCACCCGCTGGGGAGGCGGCTTGGGGGAGTCCAGGACGGGGCACACCAGGGAGTGCTGCTCCTGGGAACGGGGAAAAATAACGGGAAATTGGGAAAAAATGGGGGAATAACGGGAAATTGGGGAAAATGGGGGGAAATAGAAAAAATCCAGGGAGAAATAACACAACAAATGGGGAAAATAATGGGAAAAATGGGGAAAATAATGGAAAAAACCCAGGAAAAATGGGGGAAATAATGGGGAAAATAATGGGAAATTGGGAAAAAATTGGGAAAAAAACAGGGGGAAATCATGGGGGAAATAGCACAAAAAAAGGGGAAAATAATGGGAAAAATGGGGAAATCTGGGGGAAAAGAGGATGGGGAGGGCTTGGGGGAGTCCAGGATGGGGCACCAGGGAGTGCTGCTCCTGGGAACGGGGAAAAATAACGGGAAATTGGGAAAAAATGGGGAAAAAACAGGGGGAAATCATGGGGGAAAAAACAGGGGAAAGAGCAAAAAAAAAAAGGGGAAAATAATGGGGAAAATGGGGAAAATAATGGAAAAAAACCCAAGAAAAATGGGAAAAATAATGGGGAAATAATGGGGAAAATAATGGGGAAATTGGGAAAAATCCAGGGGGAAATAACACAAAAAATGGGGAAAATAATGGGAAAAATGGGGAAAATAATGGAAAAAAACCCAAGAAAAATGGGAAAAATAATGGGAAAATAATGGGGAAAATAATGGGGAAATTGGGAAAAATCCAGGGGGAAATAACACAAAAAATGGGGAAAATAATGGGAAAAAT
>NW_024367491.1:2285-4010 GCF_014805655.1 Passer montanus
CCAGCAGCGGCACCAGCGAGCCCCCGGACAGCCCCAGCGTGAAGCGGCCGCCGCTCGCCACCGCCTCGGCCGCCGCCTCCGCCACCAGCCGCGCCAGGGCCGCGCCGAGCTCGCCTTGGGACGGGAACACCGACACGGCCGCCATGATGGCGGAGCGAGCCCCCGGACAGCCCCAGCGTGAAGCGGCCGCCGCTCGCCACCGCCTCGGCCGCCGCCTCCGCCACCAGCCGCGCCAGGGCCGCGCCGAGCTCGCCTTGGGACGGGAACACCGACACGGCCGCCATGATGGCGGCGCCGGGGGGGGGGAAGAAGAAGGGGGAAGTGACGTCGGCAGCGCGACGCGTTGCTAAGCGACCGCGGGTTTAGAGCCGGAAGTGGCCTGAGCGCGCGGCGCGTTGCTTAGCAACGCGCGGCCTAGCGCGGCCTAGTGAAGCCTCGGCCTTGCGTGGCGGCGCTGCCCGGGGGAGCGCGGGTGCCTCGCTGCCCTTCTCCCGCTTCGCCCCCCACACAAACCCCACCTTGCTGTTTCCCCCAATGAGCCCCGCAGCACAGCACGCGGCACAGTCGCTGGTTTTTAATGGCCTCGTGGTCTGGCACAACCAAACGGGGCAAAAATCGGGTTAAAAACGGCCCAAATGGGTTAATTGTAATAAATACGTCCGTACAAAGGAGTCCCTACGGGGTTAATTAGGCACGAATTAGTCGTTAATTAGCGCTGTCGGAGTTAAATAGCGCCTGTGAGGGCGATTCTCAGTCAGTCCAGGTTTCCCTTGGAATTCTGCTGTTTTCCCTCTGTAAAAAGTCACGATTTTCCTGGAAATTCCTGGGAATTCTGCTGGGTTCCTCCTGGATCCTTGGGAACACCGCTGTTCTACAGTCAAATCCTGCTTTTCTCCCCCAAATCCCACTGTTTTCTCTGGGAGTTCTGATGTTTTTCACTCTTTTCCCTGGGAATTTCTGCTGTTTTCCAGGAAATCCAGGGGGGTTCCCAGCAGGATTTTCATTATCCCAGGCTGGTTTTTTCCACATCCCAGCAGGATTTTCAGATTTTCAGGATCCCAGGGTGTTTTTTTGGGTCAGAACCTGGATTTCCCGGAGCAGAGCCGGGTGTGCATCTCCTGTTCTGAAGGATTTTCAGATTTTTGGGATCCCAGGGAGGTTTTCCAGCAGGATTTTGAGTTTTTCAGCAGGATTTTCAGTTCTTCCAGTAGGATTTTCAGTTTTTCCAGCAGGATTTTTGGGATCCCAGCAGGATTTCCGTGCTCAGAACCCGGATTTCCTGCAGCAGAGCCAGGTATGCATCTCCCATTCTGGGGGATTTTCAGATTTTCAGGATTCCAGGGAAGTTTTCCAGCGGGATTTTCAGGTTTTTTTCAGCAGGATTTTCAGGTTTTTTGGGATCCCTGGTGTTTTTTTGGGCTCAGAACTCGGATTTCTTGGCACAAATCCTTGGGGTTTTTCAGGATCCCAGGGAGGTTTTCCAGGGGGATTTTCAGGATCCCAGGCTGGTTTTTTGGGTCAGAACCCGGATTTCCCGGAGCAGAGCCGGGCGTGCATCTCCCGTCCTGGGGAATTTTTGGGTTTTTCAGTCTCCCAGTCTGATTTTTCTGAATCCCAGCAGGATTTTCAGGATCCCAGGGAGGTTTTCCAGCAGAATTTTCAGGTTTTCCAGCAGGATTTTCAGATTTCCAGGGGGTGGTTTTTGGGTCAGAACCCGGATTTCCC
>NW_024367492.1:0-1572 GCF_014805655.1 Passer montanus
CCCCAGGCGTGTTCTCCTTCGGCCTGCTGGCCACGGCCATCTTCTCCAACGCCTTCCAGGTGGTCCTGGGGACCCCCGCCCCCCATTTCCTGGCCGTGTGCCGCCCCAACTACAGCGCGCTGGGCTGCGGGGGGCCCCCCGCGACCCCCGGGAGCCCCGCGACCCCCGGGAGCCCCGGGAGCCCCGGGAGCCCCGGGACCCCTCCCCACTTCGTGCCCCCGGGCGGCGCCCCCTGCAACGGGGACCCCCCGGCCGTGGCCGCCGCCCGCAGAGACTGCCCGTGCAAGGAGGCGGCGCTCGGAGCCTACGCGGGGGCCTTCGCCGGGGTGGGTCGGCGGTTTCGGGGGTGGGTCGGGGGGATTTGGGGGAAATTCCGGGGATTTTGGGTTTTTTGGGGGGTTTTATTGGGATTTATAGGGGATTTATTGGGGTTTATATGGGGTTTATACGGGGTCTATAGGGGTCTCTAGGGCACTGCCCGTGCAAGGAGGCGGCGCTCGGAGCCTACGCGGGGGCCTTTGCTGGGGTGGGTCTGCGGTTTTGGGGAGATTTTGGGGGATTTTGGGGTTTTTTGGGTTTTTTGGGATTTTATTTGGGGGGTTTATAGGGGTTTTATATGGGTTTTATAGAGTGTTTATACGGGGTCTATAGGGGTCTATAGGGCACTGCCCCTGCAAGGAGGCAGCGCTCGGAGCCACGCGGGGGCCTTTGCTGGGGTGGGTCTGGGGGATTTTGGGTTTATTTGGGGTTTTTGGGGTTTTTTGGGGGGATTTAAAGGGAATTTATTGGGGTTTTATTGGGGTTTGTAGGGGATTTTGGGGGGTTATATGGGATTTATTTAGGTTAATTGGGATTTATTTGGGATATATTGGGATTTATTTTGGTTTATTAGGGATTTATAGGGGATTTATAGGGGATTTTGGGGTTTATATGGGGTTTATAGGGATTTATATGAGGTTTATAGGGGTTTATATGGGGTTTATATGGGATTTGGGGGGTTATATGGACGTTATTTGGGATTTATTGGGGATTCATAGAGGAATTTGGGTTGATTTATGTTTTTGGGGTTTTATTTGGGGATTTCTATCTCATTTACAGAGGATTTGGGGTTTTGAGGGGGTTTATTTGGGTTTATTGGGGTTTATAGGGGATTTGTAGGGGATTTGTAGGGGATTTGAAGCCGTTGTATGGGATTTGGGTTTGGATTTTGGGGGTTTTGGGGTATTTTTTTTTCTTTAGGGTTTTTTGGGGTGGTTTGGTTTGGGTTTTTTTGGGGGTATTTTTGGGGTATTTTTTTGAGGATTTTGCGGCTGTTTTGGGGGTATTTTTAGGGGATTTTATAGGATTTTGGGGTGATTTTTGGGGTGTTTTGGGCTGTTTTTTAGGGTGTTTTTGGAGGGTGTTTTTGGGGTATTTGTGGAGTATTTTTGGGTTTTTTCGGGTTGGGGTTTTTGGGCTATTTTGGGGTGGTTTTGGGGGTTTTGGGTTTGGTGTTTTTTGGGGTGTTTTTGGGGTATTTTGGGGTGTTTTTGGGGTAACTGTGTGTGTCCCCCCAGCTGTGCGTGACCCTGG
>NW_024367493.1:0-1602 GCF_014805655.1 Passer montanus
CTTCAGCTAGGCTACTGATTTTACTCCTATCCCTGGCATCTACCCTCAGGGTCATCTTAAGTGAGCCTGGTCTTCTTCCCAAATGCTTCAGGTAGAAACCTGCATGCTGTGGACATCGTTGCTGGTCAGTGACCAACTGTAAGTATCTACAGAGCTGTTTAGTGGTTGGGTTGTCCACAGCCCCCTACTGATTACAGGGTTCAGCATGCTCCTAAAGTAAAAAGAAAGCCTCCTTGGAAGTCTTGTCTTCTCTACTTCCTGATCATTTGCTGCTTATAGAGAGAAAGGGTACTTAGGGCTATTTTTCCCTCCATCTTTCTCATCCTAGAGGACAAGTTGCAGGACATACTAACCACAGAACTAGTCTGCAAAATTTGATAAGTGCCTTGCCTCTTCAGACATTCTTGTATCGCTGCTACCAAGTTCCTAGACCTGCCTGGTAGTAGTGGAGTGATGACTTTCTTTTAGTTTTTCTTCATCTTTTTTTAGGATAAAAGGAACTGTTCTGTACCCCTGCCTGATGATGATTTCTTCCAGGTGAAGAGGGTTGCATGGCTAGTAACTGGTCTCTCTCTAGCTCCTTGAAGTTAGTGTGGAGCATTTTCATTTCAGGGAAGCCTTGAGATATCCTAAAGCACTTGTAAACTAATTATCATAGTTCTGAAGACTCAGTTCCTTTTTTTTTTTCAGGGATACAATGTATTTTAGAAAATATTCTCCATGTCTCAGATATTCTGTCTTTCTTAAATTGGACATTTATTAGCTATAATTGTTCAATAATACTTAATAAAATAATTATAATTATATCATTATATGTATTTATATAATACTTAACAAAATATACTCCTGGAAACCTTTTAATCAACTGCCAACACTTTGGGCATGAAGGGTCAACCTTTATGCCTGATATTCTTGCAGTCTTTATGATCTCTCTATCATCACTCATTCAGAACACTTTCTAACAGATTTTCCTCACTTACCCTTATGCTCTTTGGTTAGAGTTTTTAATGCCATAGGGGTGATCATTCTAAGTTCCTTCTCTGCCCTCTTTAAATTCAAACGCACATCCACTGGATCCTGATCAAGTAGATAAGAATTGCTGATTGTATGATCTTATACTTTACCTTGTGTAAAAACAAAAAAAGAGAAATCTCTGTCTTTGGTTCTACCTCTAATCCTGCAGGTTTGAAATATTTGTAGCTTTTTAAATGAGAAATGGAGTTTTCTGAACTACAGATACATTTCCAGTACTTCACTGTTGATCAAACTTACTGATATGGGTTCTTTATGAACAACTGTTGCTTTATTAGCATGGTTATCAAAATCAGCTTCTCACAATACTTCTAATGCAGTTGAAATTGGGGTGACATTTGGAAATTTATTTATTGGACATGCTGGGAGGAGTTTATTATGCTTTTCAACATAACAAGGCTAAATCTAGGGCACTTAATATTGAGAAATTACATTCAATGCATGATTTCCATGATGTTTTTGTCAGGAAAACATATATTATTTCAAATTCCATATAGTTCACAGTACTCCCCTTAGAACAAGGCAAACCTGAAAAATGTAGGTCGTGTTTGTACAGTTACAATGTGAAAG
>NW_024367494.1:0-1568 GCF_014805655.1 Passer montanus
AAAAAAAAAAAAAAGAAACCCCAAAAAACCCCCACCCAAACCACAAAACTGTAAAGTTTTAAATAAACAAATCACTAGATACCATGGTGCAAGTATATTCAAGAAAACAGTATGCCTGGTAATTAAATGCAAAAACTGGTTTTTTGGGAGGACTGCAAGCCTGGTGTAACACAGGCTTATTAATAATGGCAGAAGATGCATGGATATAGCTAGATATAGATTAGATATAGATCTATAGATATATAGATATAAATTATTCAGATAAAGGTATAGATAGATGTAGATGTAGATATAGAAAGATATAGATTGGATATAGGTATAGAAAAAAATTACACAATTGATCTTATAAAAACTCAAATGACAAGGAGGCTGCAAATACTAATTTTACTGTTTGGGATGGAGTTTCTGTAGCATAAGGTAAAGATTATCAAGACAGAATGGCATAGAAATTATTAATTTGCTAGCCTATAATACACATTTCAGAGGAAATCTTATTGCTGATGTCACCCTCTTAGAAAAATAAAACAAAAAACAAATAAAGCAAGCTACAATTAGTAATTTTCCCATTATTATAGAAAATAAGAACTAAAAGGAGGGGTTTTTTTTCAGATCACTGTAAAATGTTAAAAAGGAAGTGAAAATACTTGTAAAGAAAAAGTGATTAACAGAAGAAGTGGAAACTATCTTAGCCTTGAAAGAATATGATGTTTTAGATTTTCAAATGTGCCATAAAATGAAAACCAAACTAAGCAATATACAAGAAAATCAAATTTAGCAAACATTTATTCTACACTATTATTAATACTTATTATTGTTATTTAAATTTCAATATATCTCAAAAAATTAAAAGCCTGAAATTATACATATCAAATCTTCCTTTGATGACAAGTGGTATAGCTGGTCAATGTATATATGGCTACAGCCTTCACTGTGGCCAAAATAATTTCAATTATTTGGAGTGAGGTGTTCATACAAATAACTAAACTTCTACCATCATTATTCCTGCAAGCAAATTGTGGTAAGAAATGGCTTGAAAAATATATTATCTATGATGGAAGACATGCATATATCTTTTATTCTTCAGTTTTAAAAGAACATCAATGAAACTCAGATTGCCACCTACTGATTTTTAATTTTAAAGAGAGAATATCTGTAACACTAGATATCATCAGATTTCTTTACATTCAAAGAGACTCAGTAGGCCAAGGACAGAATGAAATTTAGATGCTGAAAGTAGACTTAAGCTTTGCAGTTGTTAACTGAAAATAATTTTTCAGCCTATTGAAATCTTGCTTTGAGTGCCTATATATCCTGCTAAGTTTGCAGGCAGTGTCTGGTTCCTCTGAATTGAAATCACAGTAGAGAACCTGTCTAGGAAAACAGTGGGGATTCACAGTACTGCAGGGGGGAGGCTGGACATTATCCTCTACTTGGGAGTGATATTCAGAACCTCTTTTAGATATCACTGTGTGAGCCAGGTAATTTTTTTCTTGTAAGTACAGCAGTTAATGCACTTTACCAAACTGATATACCTTAAAAAGATAAAGATAGAAAACTCAAAATGAAAT
>NW_024367495.1:0-24480 GCF_014805655.1 Passer montanus
AGTGAGCCCTGCCCAATCTAAGCCATTGCACAAAGTAGATGGAGACAAAATCCCAGTAGTACATGTCAAAAGTTTGTTAGAAAAAACAGTTTGAATTAATCCTGCCTTGAGTACAGACAAACCCTTTCGCAGGGTTAGAGGGAAGAGAGGCAATTAAATCTGCTTTTGTAGAGAAGCCCCTTTAAGGGTTATCTCCCAAACTTACCCTAAACCAAGAGCCCCTATTATCTGAGCTCCTTGCTCATTTGATAATCAAATGCCAACAATGTTATTTGCAATTGATGGGTCTGGGTCCCACAAAGATCATACTCCTGGTACAGCCGGAGGATTTTGGCTGGAGCTTTGCAAACAGTGTGTCCCTGCAGAGTGCTCTGGAAAACTTTACAGGGCAGATCACTTACCATCTGCCCAGCCATAGGCTACTGCATATGACAAAATCCACACAAATCTCTTTGCGGCCCAAAAATAGTCAAGAACCCATGCAAGGAGCCAACGTCTTCACTGACAGTTCGGGGAAGACAGGAAAAACCATTGTTACTTAGAGAGATGGATCTAAGAGGCAGGTTCTGGAAGGTAATGAGGATGGGTCAGCCCAATTGGTTGAATTGAAGGCTGCTGTCACAGCATTTGAGAAGTTTTCCCAGGAACGTTTTAATTTGGTCACAGGTTCTGCCTATGTGGCCGACATCACACAGTGATTGGGTCATTCGGTTTTGAAGGAGGTCGGTAATCTTGCCTTGTTCCATTTACTGAAGACCTTGTGGTGTGCCATTCAGGCTCGGTTTCATCCGTTTTACATTCTGCATGTGAGGAGTCACACCAATGTGCCAGGCTTTATAGTGGAAGATAACGCGAGAGCTGACAAGCTGGTTAACCCAGTGTGGGTAGCCCCTCAGCCTGATACACTCGCGCAGGCCAAGGCATCTCATGGGTTTTTCCACCAGAACGCACATACTCTGCAGAAGCAGTTTCAGCTGACACCAGCTGAGCCTCATGACATTGTTGAGTCATTTGATGACTGCCATGCACTGGATCCGCCTTTACCAGCAGGGGTAAACCCCAGGGGCCTTAGGGCCTTGGAGCTTTGGCAGACCAACGTCACCCAGATTGCCGAGTTTGGCCGGCTCAAGTATGTGCATGTCACAGTGGACATGTTCTCCTCTCCTCTCCTCTGTGGGCTTCTGCTCACAGGGGAGAAATGGCCCACGATGTCCTTGCCCACTGGAAGCAGGCCTTTGCCGTTCTGGGCACACCTTCTGCTGTGAAAACCAACAGTGGTCCTGCTTACTCATTGCAAAAAGTGCAGCAGTTCCTGCAGTTGTGGGGTGTGTCACACAAGTTTCGTATCCCTCATTCTCCAACTGGTCAAGCTATTGTAGAATGCGCTCATGGTACTCTGAAGCGGGTTCTTCAAAAACAAAAATGGGGAATGCAGGGTGAAACCCTGCACAGTCAGTGGGCAAAAGCATTGTACACCATCAATCATCTTACGGTGCCATAGACCTCAAATAACCCTGTCATGCGAAGGTTCGTGTGGGGAATTTGGTCACCAAACAGTGGGAAGGTCCCTATGACCTTATCACTTTGGGGCGCAGGTATGCTTGTGTATCCACAGATACTGGGGTATGCTGGGTACCTTCAAAGTGTGTTTGCCCTGACCTGCAACCGCAAAGACAGAATCTGGACAAAGGGCAGAATGAAAACCATGACCAACCTGAAAGGCATCAATTGGGTGAATCATTGAGTGATGACTCAGGTGCAGACGATGCAAGTGATCACTCCAATGATTCCTCCACAAATCGACACTGAACCTTATTCATGTTTCTTTTTCCACATTGTTCATTTTTTCTTTCTTTTTTTTTTCTTCTTTTTTTTTAACTGAGAAGGGTGAGATGTCACCCTGATTTTTTAAGATTTTCTAAGCCTTCTGATGTTTACATTCTTGTAGCAAACTTTCTCACACACTTTCTGTAAACAACTTATTGTTTTGCATTCTTTTATGGAGGAGGAAAAATTTGATGGACTGTTGGTTTGTCCAATGTCATTGGAGAGGTGGCACTTTCACCCTCCAATCCACTGTCACCTTTGGAAATCTAAAAATGTTGGAGTAAAAAACAAACATCCCATTTCTACCTTGAGAGCAGCAGCGTGTCCGCGTCGTGTTGTTTCGTGTCCTATAGTGACAGATAATAAATGGATCCCCCCGTAATATGATTGACCCAGGGAGCTCCGAAAAACATCTAGGCACATGGATTGACCCCTGGACCGGTTTTACCGATTCAGGTTTATCAGAGAAACTTGTGGATTGGCTCCATCACATTGGCAACACATCCCTCAAACCTCTTCAGAAGGTTGATATACTTAGGACTTATACCATCCAGAGACTGGTATATCTGGCCAACCATACAGAAGTGAACAAGGGCCTCCCCGGTGTGGATGCGTTGGTAGATGATCAGTTGGGTCCTCTGGCTGAAGCTCTTCTGACACTCATACGGCCTCTGCCCAGTGTGAATCATCTGGTCGGGGATCAAGTCAGAGCACCATCTGAAGCTCATCCTACATTCCCCACACTCATAGGGGCATTCCCCAGTGTGCACTCGTTGGTGGGTGATGAGGTTGGAGCTGCAGCTGAAGCCCTTCCTACACTCCCCAGACTCGTAGGACCATTCCCCAGTGGGGATCATCTGGTGGCGGATGAGGCCAGAGCGCTGTCTGATGCTCATCCCACATTCCCCACACTTGTAGGGCCTCTCCCCAGCGTGGATCATCTGGGGGCTGATTAGGCTGTAGCTATGACTGAAGCTCTTCCCACACTCCCCACACTCATAGGGGCATTTGCCAGTGTGGATTCCTTGGTGGGTGAAGAGGTTGGAGCTGCAGATGAAGCCCTTCCCACACTCAGGACACTCGTAGGCCCATTCCCCAGTGTGGATCATCTGGTGACAAATCACGTGGGAGCTCTGCCTGAAGCTCTTCCCACACTCCAAGCACTTGTGGGGCTTCTCCCCAACCTGAAGCTGCTCAGAGATCACCAGCTCTGTCCACCTTCCTGGCTCAGGGAGGGCCTTTCCTCCTCAGAGCACCCTGGGCCGGGTTTGCAGCCCCTCATCCTGGGGGATCTCTGGGCATTTTCCTCCCCATCGGATTCCTGCTCTGTAGAGTCACTCACAACAGCCTCTTCCACAAGGTTCTGCTGTGGGGATTTGTCCTCCCTGGTCTCCATCCTCAGCTCCTTGTCTGGGGCAGGAAGGACAAGGAAGGGATGGCATTTGCCTCCATGCCACAGGGAAGGGGAAGGAGATTCCCTCAGATCATCCCCAGCAGGACGGCACCAGCAGCAGGGCTGTCCTGCAGCAAGGGGCCATGCTGGGCTGGGAGATGGAGCAGGAGAGAGGGGGAAAGGGGCAGTGACTTCTTCCTCACCTGCCTGGATGTCCAGGGGCATCTTCATCTTCCTCACAGCCACCCCCTTCATCCAGCCAAGGGCTGGGAATGGGAAATCCTGGTTTGGGGAAAAACAAGAGATGAACACATTAAGTATGAAGGGTCCTCTGCCTAAGTCCATCTCCAGAAGTCACCAGCCATCTGGAATCCATAAAAACTTCCCAACCACCAAGATTCAGCCCTGAAAATGCCTCCCAGGAGTTCCATGTCTCTGGTCTCTCCCCTTTGACTCCCCTTTTTGGGGGTTTCCCCTGTCGCAGCTGCTGGGGGGGTCACACTTGTATTGGGGGTCATCTGTCTACTCAGTCCCTGCCCTCCCCAGGCTGCTGGGAGTCCCAGGAATACAAAAAAGAAGTTCCTCCCTTTTCCATCTCCCTACTTAGGGATGCTGGGGTTTTGAGGTCTCGGGTCTCTTCTCCCCTTATTGTCTGCTTTGGGGTGCAGGGACTCCAAGGAGTCCCCTCTGCTCCTCTGACAAGGTTTCTGGGGTCGAGATGACCCCGAGGTATTAGAAAGTCTGTTTTTTCCCAGCCCTGCGACCAAAGAAGAAGCCAAGATGCATCGGTTCTGCTTTTGGGGTTTTTTTCTGCTTTCACATACCAGTTATGGTACGTGATATTATTGAAAATAATGCAACTGAAGAATGCAAACGAGCTATCAAAGCCCTTGGGAAAAATAGACCCACGGTGCCTGAAATGATAGATGCCTGCAATAAGATTGGGAGCCCTCAGCAGGTGGCAGCTATCCAGGCAAATGAGCTTGGAAAGACCCTAGGAGAAAACATTGAAAGAGCTCTTGCAGCCCAAGCAGCACAAATAGAAGCACGAGACCAAAAACTTACAGAAATTTTGGCTGCTTTTCAGTTAAATTCTCAGCAACAGAATAATACTGGGGATGATGGGAGAGCTTCTGTGGTCCCAGAGCTATGCTATTTCTGTAAAAAACCTGGCCACATAATGATAAATTGCCCAGAGGTGAAAAGAGAGGCACAGACATCAGATCTTTGTCCGCAGTGTAGAATAGGATGGCATTTTGTTAAACAGTGCTGCTCTAAATATGCTATTGGTGGAAACCAAATTCCAAAAAACCTCAAAATGTGCATGCAGCGTCACCATGCAGTGACACAAGTAGTGGCACTGCAGATACCCAAGAACACACAAAGGGTAAGATTTATGAATACCCTGACTCTGAAGCACTACACTTCACTGCCAGCTGAATCCCAGGGAGAGACCAGACCCAAACCTACTATCCCCCCAGCTCCTGTTGCACTTTGGCAACCTCCAAACCAACAACCTTTTTAAAAGATAATGGCTATAATTATATTTCAATAGGAGTTACTGGAACCTCACAAAAAAAAAAAAAAACCACAAGACTTTCTAGTTGTTGGTAAGGAGAGGAACAGTATTCTTGGACTGCTTGTTTTGCCTTGTGTCTGTTGATTGCAATGAAGAGTTAGTGGCATTATCTAAAGCCTACTATCCCCCACTGCATATCCCACTTAGAACCCCTAAAGCTATTGCTATAGCACTGCCTCTGGAGACTGCAGATCAAATGCCACCACGCTCTTTTTCAGCTGTTTCTAAAAATCTGGATTTTTTTTGGTTCAAAAGATTAATCATCAACGGCCACTGCTGACTTGTGAATTATCAAAGGGTGGAGCTCAGGTTGATATCTCAGGCATGGTTGATAAAGGAGCCAATGTTACTGTAACATCTCATTCTCTGTGGCCAGGAGGTTGGAAGTTAATAACTCCTTCAGGTGCTCTCACATGTGTAGGAGGTGCCATTCTGTGCTTACAAAGTGAATCTGTGATTAATGTCAAAGAACCAGAAGGGAAGAAAGCATTGATCCGCCTCTATGTAGTGCAGAAACTCATCACAGTGTGGAGAAGGGATTTACTGTCACAATGAGCAAAAACTGAAGTGGGTTTTTAATAGGGGCCACTGAGGCACTCACCACCCTGAAGCTGACCTGGAAAACTAACATCGCTGTCTGGGTGGACCAGTGGCCCCTACAAGATAACAAACTGAGTGCCCTCAAAAAACTAGTGGCTGAGTGTTGCAGTGGATGCTCCAAGTGTGGGGACACAAGGCTTGACTCCATTTTCTCAGAAGACTGATTTATTATGTTATATATCATATTAAAATACTACATTAATACTATACTAAAAGAACAGAGAGAGAAGAAAGATCAGAAGAACAAGAATAGAATAAAATGCATAACAAAATCTCGTGACTGCTCACAGCCTTGGTACAGGTGGCTGTGATTGGTCACTAATTGAAAATAATCCACATGGACCAGTGGAAGATGCACCTGTTGCATTCCACAGCAGCAGATAGTTATTGTTTACATTTCTTTCCTGAGGCCATCAGCTCTCAGGAGGGAAAAAATCCTAGGAAGGGATTTTTCATAAAATATCGTAGCTACAGCTAAGCAGTTACAAAAAGGCCACATTAAACCAGTCCCTGGAACTCACTTGTGTTTGTGATCCGCAAGAAAACTTCTAACACCTGGCAAGTGTTACATGATCTTAGAAAAATTAATGCTGTAATTGAAAAAAATGGGCCCACTCCAACCTGGTCTACCTAACCTCTCCATGATTCCAAGAAACTGGCCACTTGTTATTATTGATCTAAAAGACTGTTTTTCAATATTCCTCTCCATCCATATGATGCTCCTTGTTTTGCCTTTTCCGTTTCAAGTACAAACCTTCAAGAACCGCTTCAGACATATCACTGGCTTGTACCTCCTCTAGGATTGATTAACTAGGCCAGTATTTGTCAATACTTTGTAGCCCGTGCTTTGTCTCCAGTCCGAGAGCAGTTTCCACAATCAGTTATTCTTCATTACATGGATGATTTGCCATTGCAGCACCAACGCAGAAACAAATAGAAGAGACTCGTGACAGTGTTGTCACTGAAGTAAGGAAAGCTGGGCTGGTTGTTTCTGAATCAAAAATACAAGAGACTGCTCCCTGGAAATATTTAGGCTGGAAACTGACAGAACAATCTATTAAGCCTCAGAAGATACAACTCAAAGCCAGTGTTCACACTTTGCGAGATTTGCAACAACTTTTAGGAGACATTAATTGGGTTAGGCCAGTATTGGCAATCACTGCTGATGAACTCGCTCCACTTTTTGATTTGTTAAAAGGAGACAGTGACATTAAATCCCCCAGATCTCTTACTCCTGAATCCTGCAAAGCTTTAGAAAGAATCACAGATGCTCTGCAAAATAGACAAGCATATTGCTATGTTCCAGATAAACCTTTTTTTCTTGCAGTTCTAGGAGAAACACTGAGACTGTATGGCCTCATTTTCCAATGGGACTCCTCTCAAAATGATCTTTTGTTAATAATTGAATGGGTTTTTCTTTCTTACAGGTCACTAAAGACAATCTTCACATCTTTAGAGATCATTTCTCAAATTATCATTAAAGGCAGGGCAAGGCTTCTTTCTATAGCAGGTCGCAAATTTGCAATCATCTATTTACTTATGATTAAATCCTATTTTGATTGGGCCATGCCAAAGTCAGAAGATTTGCTGTATACCTTGTTAGATTTTCCAGGTGTCTGCTCCATTCATTACCCAGCACACAAACTGATCAAAGCTAAATTATGCTACAAAGAGAAACCCCTTATCAGTGAAGAACCTTTAGATGCAGTTACTCTTTTCACTGATATGTCCGGACAAACACACAGAGCAGTAACTGCATGGCAAAATAAAAACACTAAATCCCGGGAACATGATGTTCAAAAGGTCAAAGGTTCTCCTCAGATTGTTGAATTGGCTACATTTCAGCTCTTCCCAGAACCTTTTAACCTAGTCACTGATTCAGCATATGTTGTAACATTGTTAAGAGAATTGAAGGATCTGTTTTAAAAGATGTTAGCAACAACAAATTGTGTCTTTGGCTCACCTGTCTTTATCAAATTTTGTTACACAGAACTAATCCTTACTTTGTTGCTCACATTAGAGCTCACTCTGGTCTCCCAGGATTTATGGCAGAAGGGAATGCACGAGCTGATGCATTGGCATCAGCAGCATGTGATGAGGGAACTGAAGGAGACATTGGAGATTTCACTTCTGTTCTTCCTGCAGCTACCTTACCTAACACTGTTGAACAAGCTCAATTGAGTCATGCCTTTTTTCACCAAAATGCACAGGCTCTCAGATGAGATTTTCACATTTCCCTAGAGCAAACACAAGCCATTGTACAGGCTTGCCCTGACTGCCAGCTTGTCCAACCTACCCCTTCTATAGGAGCCACCAAACCAAGGGGGTTGGAAAGTTTGCAGAAATGGCAAACAGATGTCACAAAGTACCCTTCTTTTGGGAAATTTAAAAATATCTATGTCTCTATTGATACATTTTCAAAAGCTGTTTTTGCATCTGTACATACAGCAGAAACAGCTAAGCTTGTTTGTCAGCATTTTTCACAAGCATTTTCTTCAATGGGTGTCCCTCAAGAAATTAAAACTGATAATGGTCCTCCATACACTTCACAAGAATTTGCTACATTTTTAAATGACCAAGGTGTCCACCATACATTTGGTATTCCCTATTCTCCCACAGGTCACTGAATGGTAGAAAGAACACATCAAACTCTAAAACGCATTTTAGATCAACA
Source organism: Passer montanus (assembly GCF_014805655.1). Classification (NCBI taxonomy): domain Eukaryota; kingdom Metazoa; phylum Chordata; class Aves; order Passeriformes; family Passeridae; genus Passer; species Passer montanus. The sequence continues at coordinate 8,074 of NW_024367495.1, forward strand.
AAAAGCAGGGGGAGCCCAGGATACACCTCAAAGAAGGTTGAATAAAGGCTTTGTATGTTTATAACTTTTTGAATAGCTCTGCAGAAGAGCCAGATCCTCCCATTTACAGACATTTCAAGAACAACATAAAAGCAACACTGAAGGAAAACCCCCCAGTTTTAATTAAAAATCTAGAATCAGGAAAAATAGAGGCACCATTTGATCTTATTACATGGGACAAAGGGTTTGCATGTGTTTCTACAGATACAAGACTCAAGTGGATTCCAGCAGAAAATGTGAAACCGTACCACCCCTCGAAGCCCGTGGACACTTCCACATCAGCCAGTGACCCTGTGAGTGGAAGCTGAGAGACAGGCACCCAAATGTGATCTATGCAGAATCACCCAGAGAAAACTGTCTGCCAGACACAGTTCAAGAAGAGAATGGAGTTGTATTATTATCTATGCGGGTGCATACTACTTTTAACCTTTTGTTTTTGTCTTTGCAGTGAAGCTTTACCTGTAACTCAACCTAAAACAAATATTTGGGTTTCTTTAGCCAAGTCTGCAGGCTCTGACACCATTTGCTTATCTAACACTAGCCCTGATAAACCTTTTTCAACTTGTTTAGTTGGAGTGCCTTTCCCTGAAGGTTTTGATGTTACTTTTGATAAATATTGGCCATACAATGATCATCACATTTCCCTAACTCCCAGCCCAAGACACCAAACTTATACTGATAATTTTAAAGTTGATAAATCTGACCTCCAAGAATTAGAAATTTTAGGCTCATTAACTATGGACATTTGTTATTTGTTTCATTTTGTAGGAAAAAATGGGCCACATTTAAATGTTACTCCTTATTACACAGTTTATAGCAATAAGACTTCTTGGTGTAATCAAACTAAGCTTCTTATGTGTGACGAACCTTACACAGATAGTTTTAACAAATTTCCAATTTTATTTCCTAAAGGAATTTGGCTCATCTGGAGACAGAGCTTGGCAAAGTATTCCTTTAAAACTAGATGGTCACCCTTGTGCTCTGGGACAACTTACAGTAATTGCTCCCAGTATCAAAAAAGCAATCAAAAAGAAAAACTGAAAAGTAAGTTCTTCCTTAGGGCATCATTAGGAGAGCAACTGTGATAGTGAGTTTCACCCTTGGAACTCTGGAAAATCAATTGTTACAAGCATTTTTTTTTGCCTCAATTAAGTTCTGCAATTACATTGAAACAGTTAAACAAATTAGGGTGTTGGCTCAGTAAAGAAGTAAATGCCACCTCTACTATAATTAGTGATTTGCTGACAGATAAGGAGGCAGTCAGACATGCCACTTTACAAAATAGAGCTGCTATTGACTTTCTTTTACTAGCACATGGGCATGGCTGTGAAGATTTTGATGGACTGTGTTGTATGAATTTATCTGATCATTCTGCTTCTATTCATAAACAGCTGCAAAACTTAAGAGGTTTAGCTAACCAAATTACAACAGATGAACCACTTTGGTTAGACAATTTGTTTGATGGTTGGAGCTTTGCTCCTTGGCTGAAGGAACTTTGTAAGTTAGGCTTGATTGTGTTAGTGGTGATAATCGCAATTATAATAGTGGTACCCTGTGCACTTCAATGTCTGCAGAGAATGATAAATAAGACAGTTTCTAGCATCTTTGTTAGTCATCAGGTCAGGGGAGATGGTGGGAAGGATGAAAGTTTGACAAGAAAGTCTCACAGACATGTATGCTTAGCAGAAAGATTTTTGAATGTAGAAGCTGAGGAAGGAATAGAGATGGAGGCAAGTTTTGATACAGAAGAAAAGAATTGCTGAGCCAGTCTTACTGGATAACCAAGGAGCCAAAGGGAATGTTAGTTAGAAGGGGGTTTTTATCTCTTAGAGCAAAGAATAAACCCACCTCAAACAAGATGTTTTTACCAAGCAGAAAGATAGCACAGGCAAACAAGTCAGCAAATGTTGCAAGTAGAAAAAAGGTCTCAGAATTTTCCACTGCAAGAAAACTGAAAAACAACTTCTAGCTTAAACTGTAATGTACTAACTTTTAGTGATTGGAGAATAGTAACACAAATATGTTAATAATAGTAGTTATGATAGGCTATAGATAAAAGTTAAGGTATAGATTGGTTCTACCATATTAAGATGGTCAGCAAAGAAAAGTATATAATGCATTTGTAACCTGAACTAAGGGTCTCCAGGCCTGCCTGCAGATGCAGCTGACAGCTGTAGGCTCAGGCTCTGTCACCCATAACCGTGGACTGCTGTAACATCTTGGATACAATAAACTGCATTTTGAAGAGCTGCCTGGAGTCCTGCATCGCTCATTCTGGCTCCTACACACTGGTGAAATCATACAATTATCAAGCACTGCAACACTGAACTGTCATCCCAGAGTCTGCGACAGCTGATAAACCTTAAAACAACACAAAAATTGGAGAAATCATGTCCAGATTCATGTCTCTCCAAAATCCCTTTGAAAATAAGCTCAGCTGTCATAGATGGTCAATTGCCAAGTCAAAAGGACTTGAACATTTTTTTATGCAGAAAACATCTGGGCTGATTGTCAATCACTCCATCCAAGTAGAACTAGAGTTTGGCCAGGGCCCGAACACTAATTGGTAGGTATCACTTAACATCTTTTGAAACAAGACTCTTAAAAATAACAGTTATGAATAAGAAACCCTAGGGTTGAAAACCAATAAAACCATCAAGTAATTGAATTCCTCCAAAGTTTCTTTCAAGATAGAGATTCTTCAAATACGGCAAACCTCTTCTTCAGAGATCTGAATTTGGTCACAGTCAGGATTGTGAGCCTGCATCTGGACACTGAGAGTGGAGGAAGTGCAGCCAAATGAAAGACTGATTACCTAGTACAAAACTGAAACTAAAAAAACCAAGAAGTTAATGTTACAACTGAACTCTCTGCTGGAGTACCTCTGTAATAATAACTGAAGAAAAGCATGAAACTGTCAATCTGGATTTAAAAAAAAAAAAAAAAAAAACAAAAAACTTTATGAATAGTTAAGAAATAAAAAAGCAGGATCTTGAAGAGACACATGTCTTGTAGGTAATCACACAAAGAGATAGTAAAACACATGAAAGCCGGCTGCAAATACTATGACAATACCTTAATAATAATACTTATCATAGAAATCTGAGAATTCATATTATATAATCAACTCATCAACGTGTTTGAAGGGGTTAATATAACCTTTTTAAAGCATTCATATAACATTAACAACTATCATTATTTATCAGTATTACTTATAAAAAAATAACAAAGGTTGCAAACTCAATACCAATAATCCCTAAAACTCTGAACCATTGGGGAATCAGCTGATGACCCCACAGACAGGATCCAATTGATGTTTCGGTTTCCCTGCTTGGGAAGCACTTTTCACAACAGAAGATTTCCATGTATATCATATTTGGAATAACATTGATTTGCATAGTATTCCCCTTTTTTCTGGCTCTTGTGCAAAGACCTGGTGCTTTCTCACTATTCTCTGATTCTGGACAGTTCTTTTTCACATGTCCATATCTTCTGCATCTGAAGCATGGTCCTCTGGCAAATACTATTGCCATCACTATTGCCACACGGGCCTGTTGAAGAGCTGGGTGAAGTGCCTCACATGACATCTGCTACACGTGTGAAAAATCTCCAGCTTCAGATTTTGACTGTGGCTGCTGTGTGCTAGCTGCTGGGGCTGGCTGTGTGCTGGCTGTGTGTTGGATGCTGTGCTCTGGCTGTGTGCTGGCTGTGTGCTAGCTGTGTGCTGGCTGTGTGCTAGCTGTGTGCTGGCTGTGTGCTAGCTGTGTGCTGGCTGTGTGCTAGCTGTGTGCTGGCTGTGTGCTAGCTGTGTGCTGGCTGTGTGCTAGCTGTGTGCTGGCTGTGTGCTAGCTGTGTGCTGGCTGTGTGCTAGCTGTGTGCTGGCTGTGTGCTAGCTGTGTGCTGGCTGTGTGCTGGCTGCTGTGGCTGTGTTCTGGCTGTGTGCTGGCTGTGTGCTGGCTCTCTGCTGGCTGTGGCTGCTGTGTGCTGGCTGTGTTCTGGCTGTGTTCTGGCTGCTGTGTGCTGGCTGCTGTGGCTGTGTGCTGGCTGTGTGCTAGCTGTGTGCTGGCTGTGTGCTGCATACTGTGTGCTGGTTGTGTGCTGGCTGCTGTGGCTGTGTGCGGGCTGTGTGCTGGCTGTGTGCTAGCTGTGTGCTGGCTGTGTGCTGGCTCTGTGCTGGCTGTAGCCGGCTGTGCCGCTGTGACAGGGCGCTGACCTCAGGAACGGCTCCGCCCTTACCGCGCCCGGTCGCTGCCCGCTCCGGCGCAGCCGCGCTCTCGGAAGCGCTCCCTTCCTCCCCGCGATGGCCACTCGCGCAGTCCCGATCCCACTCCGGGTCCGGTGTCTCCTCCCCGCTTTCATCCCCGCCGGGGCTCGCCCCCCTGGCTCCTGCCAAGCCCCGCAGCCCCTGGGCCCGACTCCCGCCCGGCATTGCGCTCCCCCTGCTGCTGCTGCTGCCCGCCCGGCACTGCGCTCCCCCGGCTGCTGCTGCCCGCCCGGCACTGCGCTCCCCCTGCTGCTCCCCGCCCGGCACTGCGCTCCCCCGCTGCTGCTGCTGCTGGCCACCCGGCACTGTTCTCTCCCCGGCTGCTGCTGCTGCTGCTGCTCCCCGCCCGGCACTGCGCTCCCCCTGCTGCTCCCCGCCCGGGGCACTGCGCTCCCCCGGCTGCTGCCCGCCCGGCACTGTTCTCCCCCCGGCTGCTGCTGCTGCCCGCCCGGCACTGTTCCCCCCCCGGCTGCTCCCCGCCCGGCACTCTCTCGGCGTGGCCGAAAGGCAGCTCACGCTCGGAACCCTCGATTTCCTCCGTCCCCCGCCCCGATGATCCCGCCGTCGCCTCCGCGGTGATAGTTCGCATCGGTCTCTGCGATTTTGGGGAACACGCCTCAAAAAAAGCAAAATCCCCGTCCTCCAAATCGCTTGGAAAAATAGTTAATTTGAGCTTTCCCGGGAGTGGCAGAGATGTGTCTGGAGACTCTGAGGGTTGTGACGATTCCCCCCGCACCTTTTTTGTGGGAGTAATTTCTGTTCTTCCTAATTTGATAGGAGTATTTGCGGATGGCAAGGCGGTTCCCCTCTCCCCTGACCGCTGGGAGTCATTTCTGCTGGCTGCTGATTGCAGGCAGCCCCTGCGGCATTCCGCGAAATTGCCTCCAGCATTACTCTCGCTGGAGCTAAAAGTTTCAAGGCCGTTTTATCTTTCTTTGTTGATAAATGATAAAGGTGTCTGTTAATTTCTTTCCAAAACCCTGGCTCAAATACTAAATGGGATTCTGAGTGCGGATAATTACAGCGCACCCATAGCAATAGAGCCCTGAGCCCCTCCTCAGAAATTTCCATGGGATAAGTGGCTGTCACGCTCCATAGGGCGGACAAGATGCTAAATTGTTCCTGGAAATAAGCTCCCCCCATGTTCTTAATTTTGACCTGTCTTACCAAAAGCTGCATCATCTGCAAAACCGATCCAGAGGTTTTCCTGGTCACTGGCCAGCAGATCTCAGGTGGGGAACTCCCAGGCGCCTTGGGTTTTCCTCCTTTCCGGGTCGAGTTTGAAGTGACTTGTCTCTGCAGAGGTCAAGGTGTCTGCTCTGGAATTCTTCTCTGTCGTTGTGCCTTTTCTCAGGCTGGGATTCAATGTCTGATGTTCAGTGGTCTGAGCTCGCAAGCCCAGGCCCACCCAGGGAATGCCAGTTCTCAGGTTTCTGGAGTCGAGATGACCCCGAGGTGTTAGAAAGTCTCTTTTTTCCCAGCCCCATGACCGAAGAAGAAGCCGAGATGCGTCGGTTCTGCTTTTCAAGGTTGTTTAATTTTCCTTATCTATAACATTTTTTCTCTGACCTGCTGAGGTCTGTCTAGCAGGTCGGTTCATGGCACACTGACCGCTCTTGGGGCGGTGTTAACATTTTATACTAAGAACTACGTGTACTTTATTTACAATAATTTTCCAATACCTATCACCTATGTTAGACAGTCTGTCTCTACTCTAAACCAATCAAGAAGTGTCACCATCACAGCAGAAGATGGAGGACAAGAAGAACGAGAAGAAGGACAGGACACGCCCAAATCCCTCCATCTTGCCTCTTGAACCCCCAAAAATTCTAAACCCCCAAAAAATCTACTTTTTCACCCTGTGACAAATGAACTATTATTCTTCTTAAACTCTTGTGGCTTGTACATATTCATACAAAGTTGGTAATTTTTTCTGTGGGTTAAAATCGAAGGCACAGGTATCTTTGTGCCAAGGTCTCTGAGCCCCCTGCCAGGGCCTCGACTCCTCCAGGGCAGTCAGAGGAACATCCTGGGTTCTGACACCCCTCTCCAGGCTGTTGAGGGATGGATAGCAGCGCTCCTCCCTCTCTGAGCTCCCCACTTTGGGCTCCTGGGGGACACAGGGCTCTGCTCCTCCAGGCTGCCTCTGCCGCCAGCCGCCACCCCCCGATGTCCCCCCAAGGGGCCTTTTCCACTCAGCCTTGGAGTTCTTCATTCCCCAAACATCCCCCCAGAAAACCCAACCCAGAGACCCCCCGGGATATCTAGGCCGAGCTCCCCCTCCCCGCTCACCTGTGGGATGGGGGGGCGATGATCCCACAGGTGGGGGCTGAGAATGCAGGGAGGGCTCGACCGCGTGCTTCCCTCTGGTTTCCTTGATCTGATTTTGTCCCTCCTCTTCTTCCTCTTCCACCCCTTCTCTTCCTCCTCGTCCCTAAGCCCACCTCCCTCCCCTACTTCCATCCCTTCTGGCTCTCCTCCTTCATCCCTCGCTTCCCTCCCTCCTCCTCCTCCCGCAGCAGCAGCGACCCCCTCGCTGCCCCGTTCCCGGAGCCCTCGCAGCCCGCGGCAGGAGCGGGGCTGGAGCCGGCACAGCTCGGCACGGGCAGCGCGGGGCTCTCGGCTGCTCCCGGCCGCTGCGGAGAAGGGGGGAAGCCGGCCCGGGCAAAAGGAGAGGCAAACTGCGACAACTGGGGGCCCCACATCCAAACTGGGCCCTGCTGGGGAGCCTGCCTGGGCACTGCCAGCCCTTGGGGGAACACTGAGGGCAACTGGGCATGACTGGGACCATGCTGGGAGGGACTGGGATCATCTATCGATTGTCTGGGACTAACCTGGGGGCACCTGGGATCACAGTGGAAGGAACAGGGAGTGGCTGGAACCATGCTGGGGGCAACTGGGATCATAGTGGGAGCAGCTAGGCCTATGCTGGGGGAGACTGGGATCGCACTGGATCATACTGGCAGCAACTGGGACTGCACTCAGGGTGACTGGGAGTGGCTGTGAGCAGCTGGGATAAGCCTGGAAGCAACTCAGGGCAACTGGGAGTGACTGGGAACATGCTGGGACACACTGGGACACACTAAAATCACAGTGGGAGCAACTGGAACCACACTGGATGATAATGGGAACAGCCATGCCCATACTGGGGTCATCCTGGGATCCTACAGGAACTGGCTGGCATCATACTGGGAGTGACTGGAAAGGTGCTGGCTGTGCCTGGAACCATACTGGAAGCAACTGGGAGCAACTGGGCCCACACTGGGAGTGACAGGGAATCACTCTGAGCATGACTGGAATCATACTAGGAGTATCTGGGACTGACTGGGGTCATACTGGGGGTGACTGGAACCATACTGGGAGTGACTACTGGTCTTGATGGAGTCATTCTGGGGGCCACTGGGAACACACTTTGGGCAACTGCCAGAAACTGGGATTATGCTGGAGGTAACTGGGAAAGACGGGGATCATTCTGAGCTAATGAGAACTGTACTAGGCCAGGTGGGATGTACTGGGAGTGTCTGTGACCATACTGGGGGGACTGGAACTACACTGGCAACAGCTGGGACCACGCTGGGGGACATGGGGGAGAGTGGGACCATGCTGGGAGCGACTGGGACTATTCTAGGGTCAACTGGGATCGTACTGGGAGGAACTGAGAACAGCTGGAACTATACTGGAGGCAACTGGGATCATACTGGGATCACAGTGGGAGCAGCTGGGTCCCTGCTGGGTAAGATTTGGATCACACTGACGGTGATTGGAATCTTACTGGGATTGACTGGGAGTGGCTAGATCATACCCGGAGTGACTGGGATCATACCAGGAGTGACTGGGATCATGCCAGGAGTAACTGGGATCAAACCGGGAGTGACTGGGATCATACCAGGAGTGACTGGGATCACACTGGGAGTCACTGGGATCATATCAGGAGTCACTGGGATCATACCAGGAGTGACTGGGATCATACTGGGAGTCACTGGGATCACACCGGGAGTGACTGGGATCACACCGGGAGTGACTAGGATCATACTGGGAGTCACTGGGATCATACCAGGAGTCACTGGGATCATACCAGGAGCAGCTACAGTCTTACTGGGATTGTAGTGGCTGTAACTGGTCCCTGACTGGGGGTACTGGGAGCTGCCAGGCGCATGCTGGGAGCTGACTGCGCACGCACTGGGAGGAACTGGGAGCAGCTGGGAGGGACAGGACGCGTGCAGCAGCTGCAGCTCCCTGGCCCCGTGCCGGCTCTGGCTGTGCCGAGATCCCGGCTCGGCTCCACCCGGCCCCGGCGCTGGAAGGGGATCCCATCCAGGGACCCCACGGACACCAACTGGGGGAACCCCGGGCCGGGCTCCGACAGCGCCACGGGCAGGGAACGCAGGGACAGGAGAACTGGGGGGACACGGAGATTTGGGGGCAAGGGAGGGGGGAACCAGAGAGCAGGGAACAGGGTTTGGGGGACTCAGGATTGAGAAAAGGGGAGGCTGGGGTGGCCAGAGGTGCGACAGGCTGGGTTGAGGGGGTCCCTTATACAGGAAAGGGAGCTCCAAGGGTGCCCGGTGTCCCCATTCCCAGAAAAAGGGGGGAAACCCCGGGATGGCTGGGAATAGGGGCCCCGGGTGTCTTCAGTGTTGAGGAAAGGACGGGCTGGGGGCTGGGAAAGGCAGGAATGGGGGCCGTGGGGGGCTCTGGGGGCTTTACCTGGGGGATGGGGGGCGATGATCCCACAGGTGGGGGCTGCGAATGCAGGGAGGGCTCGACCGCGTGCTTCCCTCTGGTTTCCTTCATGCTCCTTTGTCCCTCCTCTTTATCCCCCTCCTCCTCGTCCCTAAGCCCACCTCCCTCCCCTACTTCCATCCCTTCTGGCTCTCCTCCTTCATCCCTCGCTTCCCTCCCTCCTCCTCCTCCCGCAGCAGCAGCGACCCCCTCGCTGCCCCGTTCCCGGAGCCCTCGCAGCCCGCGGCAGGAGCGGGGCTGGAGCCGGCACAGCTCGGCACGGGCAGCGCGGGGCTCTCGGCTGCTCCCGGCCGCTGCGGAGAAGGGGGGAAGCCGGCCCGGGCAAAAGGAGAGGCAAACTGGGACAACTGGGGGCCCCACATCCAAACTGGGGCTGGCTGGGGAGCCTGCCTGTGATCCCAGGCACCCCCAGTTTAGTCCCAGACAATCGATGGATGATCCCTGCTGGATCCCAGCATGGTCCAGTTGTCCCCAGTGTAGACCCAGTCACTCCCACTCGCTCCCAGCTGCCTCCAGCATGGGGTCCCAGTTGTCCCCAGCATGGTCCCCGTTGTTCCCAGTGTGGTTCCAGTCCCCCCAGTAAGGTCACAGAGACTCCCCAGACAAGGAGCTGAAGATGGAGACCAGGGAGGACACATCACCACAGCAGAACCTCATGGAAGAGGTAGTTTTGAGTGACTCTACAGAGCAGGAATCCGATGGGGAGGAAAATGCCCAGAGATCCCCCAGGATGAGGGACTGCAAACCCAGCCCAGGGTGCTCTGAGGAGGAAAGGCCCTCCCTGAGCCAGGAAGGTGGACAGAGCTTCAGCCAAAGCTTGCGCCTTGTGGTCTCTGAGCAGCTCAGTGATGAGGAGAAGCCCCACAAGTGCTTGGAGTGTGGGAAGAGCTTCAGCTGGAGGTCCCGCCTGATCCGCCACCAGATGATCCACACTGGGGAGAGGCCCTACGAGTGTCCTGAGTGTGGGAAGGGCTTCAGAGACAGCCCCCAGCTTACCATCCACCATCGCATCCACACTGGGGAACGGCCCTTTGAGTGTTGGGAATGTGGCCAGAACTTCAGCCGGAGCTCCCACCTGACCTCCCACCAGAAGATCCACACAGGGGAGAGGCCCTACGAGTGTTCCGAGTGTGGGAAGTCATTTCAGACCAGCTCCCTTCTCCTCATACACCTGCGGATTCACACAGAGGAGAGGCCCTTCCGCTGCCCTGACTGCAGGAAGGGCTTCAAGCACAGCTCCCACCTCATCAGGCACAGGCGCATCCACACTGGGGAGAGGCCCTACGAGTGCCCTGAGTGTGGGAAGAGGTTCAGGACTAGCTCAGTCTTGAATCAACACCAATGGAGACATCGGTAAGGGAAGCCCTGCGAGTGCCCTGACTGCAGGAAGAGCTTCGTGCACTGCTCCAACTTCCTTCCCCATCAGAGGACCCTCGTTGCAGAGAGCCCTGGTGACCCACATTCCCAGTAATCCAAGTTGGGAAGACACCTGGCTGGTGGTCTCTACATCATCCTGGATCCCTGTGGGCCCCTGACTGAACGCTGGGGCAGGAACATCCATTGAGACTCAAACTGATAATGGAAATTCCTTGGGAAGAGCTGATTTTTTACCTTGTCTTGGTTTGAAAGACAGGTGTCTGCTAAGGAAGGCAGGAGCCCTCCTTGGAATGGAAAATGTAAACCCCCTCCCTCTGAATTAGAATAATGAAATCAAGGGGCTCTCAGGCAAAGATATGTGAATAGGAATAACAGTTCTTTACTAGTGTGTATAATAAAGCAAACAACAACAACAACTATGGCATTAACAGAGGTTTTGCTGCACAAACCCACAGGGGCCCCTGATCCTGGTGCCCCAGCAGGGCTCAGGGAGCTGCAAGCTGAGTTGGCAAGATCCGTCAGCAGGCAGGGGGTGTGGGGTGTGAAAACCACGTTCAGTCTCCTGTGAAAATTTTAAAAGTATAATAAAGGACAATAGGAGACGAGGTTATTAGGGCCAGGTGCATCTTGGGGGATACCCCTTAAATACCTTTTCCCTTACATCAGCCCTTTGCATATTCATAGACCCTTATGCATAGTAACCTTTTCCCCGAATGCATAGTAAACTTCTCCCCAAATTAGTTTACATGTTCCAAGAACTGTTTAGTATATCTCCTCCTTGGATCTGCCTTTTTAGTGCATGAACATTCCGTCATTGTGGTTTTAGTCCTTTTTTATCATCATCTTCAGTTTTTGGACCTTGGCCCACCCTGCTGGAGTATGTGGGTGCTGATAGTTGGCATATCGGTACAGGTGTCCTCATCCTGTGTTCATTATGTTAGGAAAATTAATCCACAAACATCAGAGGTTTATGTCCAAAAAGGAGGCAGAGGAGTCCATTTACTTTGTTTGAATAAAGGGAGAGGCCATGGGGCATTCCCCTGGGGTCTCTCCAGTTTTTGGAGGACACAGCTTCCCTTTTTATCCTAATTTCTCTTCTCTCTTTCCTCATTGTCTGAGGTATTTGAGAAGTACAGACTTCCTGAAACACCTGATACCAAAGATTTCCCTGTAATTCCCTTTTAATTTTTAATTCTTATGGAATGTAGGGTTTTCCCCCATTGTTGCTTTCATCTTTCAATGTCCAATTTCATTTACCAGCAAACCTACAGTTTATTTGTAAAAGCAAAATATGTTTTTTTCATTCATCAATCAGTAGAATCCTTCCCATTGTTTCTTTTATTTCTCAGTGCTGGTTTTATCTACCAGCAGACCCACAGCTTGTTTTTAAAGACAAATCTGTCATTCCTCTCTTACTGTCTTGCAACGAAGAACCTGTGACCATCTTAGACCATGGCCTAAGACTATTTATAAGACTATGCTTGCTGTCTTATAAATCTCATGGCCTCTGAGACTGATGTTATGTAAGCAATAAATCGTTCTTAGCCTGTCGTAGTCCCGTCCCTTTGATGTGAGGACAGCCACACAGAGGGTCCTTCCCCAAGAGCTCTGAAGCTGCCTGCAGATGCCTGAGCTCTTGGTCCCCTTGGCCATGGCAGTCGTGTGCCCCAGAGAGGTCTGTGAGGACACAGGTTGTCCTGGTGGCACTGGGGCTGTGTCCTTGCAGCCCTGGGGACACTGGGCACTATGACACTGGTGCCCTTCCCTGGGCACTGCCTGCACAGCCCAGGCTGCCTCCAGGGAGAGCCCTGGGCTCTGGGAAGGACAGATCTCCCATCCCAGGGACCAGGATCAGGCCTTGGCCCTTCTGCTCCATCAAGCCAAGGGTTTGCTCAGCACCAGAGCCCCCTGCCCAGTGCCTCTGCCTGCTGCAAGCACAGCCCCCAACCCTCGGCGCTAACGAGGCCCTGGGGAGGCTCCATCAGAAAGGGCAACTCTCAGGGCTCCACTGACGCCGGCAATTATTTACAGACACGAACGGAACGGGACCACACCTGAACAGCGTCGTGAGCTGTTTATTTCAGAAGCATCAGTCTCATTACATGGCTATGGCAATGGATCGATGCGAGCAGCTCGCTATCCAGACAGAAGGCCGAGGAAATTAATGTTGCAACATATTATAAGACAGCCTCAGACCCAGTTTCAGCCAATTACATAGAGCAAAAGCATATTGACAGTCGTTCTGTCCAACCACATGAAGCACACGTAGCTTTGGTTAAAACAATAGCAGCTTTTTCTCTCATACAATAGTTCGTTTATAAAAGACAAAGCACAGAGCTTTCATATTTAACTTTCTAAATATTTACTAAAATATACCTTCTTGCAACTTAGAAAGCCAAACTACACAGCTTTATTGTTCTATGTCTCATGTCTTCATTACTGCCGATATATCTTTTCTGCTGCTTAAGCATTTCACTATCCTTACTGTCTCTGAGGCCTTTCTTTTTCCCAGCTTTCCTCAAATCCTCTAATCCTTTGGATTCCCACACTCCACCACACTTTGGGTTTCTCTTCTCACTTGGATTTCTTGGGGGTCTGCTTCTCTCTCCTCTCAGCATCTGAGGATCCTGGACTCAGAACACCAAATACACCATACGGCTCATTAAAACAAAGAAAGGCCTAATGAGTCATTACCTTCCCCTTTGTCAATCCTCAGGCTTGTACAGCTAATTAGAGAGGGTTGAGGACTTGAGATGAGGGTCCAGTGCCCACTTTGAAGAGGTGATGACAGCCTGTGCAGCTGACACTGATCCAGGGCATGCTAAGGAGACTATGCCCAATGGAAAAACAGTTCCTCACCACGGGATGGACAATGCACATCCCCTCCAACCCGGCCCCTTCTCTCAGGGGCCACCTGGACCCTGCCTCACGTCTGTGGCACCAGATTGCACTGAGTTCTGTAGTGATGTTACAGCTGCTTTGCACCAACTTCCACCTCCTTTCTTTCACCCTAGACCTGGCTGTGAACAGGCATGGAAGGGTTTCTGCTAATTACAAAAAAAAAAAAAAAGAAATTATATATATATTTTTAATTATAAAAATTATATTAAAGTAATAGCAACAAGAATAGCTCCCTGCCAAAAAAACCCCAAAAACCAAAAAAACCCCAAACAAACAAACAAACAAAAAACCCCACAAAACAAAAATAAGAACAAAACAAACAAACAAAAACCCTAAACCAAACCAACACAATCAAAAACAAAATAAACAAGTAAAAAACCAGAAACCCAAAGCCCCACCCAGCTCCAGAGGTGGAACATGATAAACAGTAAAACACAACCAATGACTCTCACGGCCTCCACCACCTCTGCAGACGGTGCCTGCTCGGGCAGGGAGGTGCTGTGAGGGCCAGGTCGGCCTCCTGCCCTGCCCAGTGTGAAAAATGCATCTTTTATGATTGGCTTCTCACAAATATTAAAATGAAACTTATATGTGTTATGTTAGAAAGTTATGCTGTATTAATCCTTTTTAGTAGTGTGTTAAATATAGTTTTAGACTATTAAAATAGAAACTATGTGATGTAAGATGCTTTTCTAACTAGCTCAAGGAATGGATAAGATAATCAAGAAATTCTTTGCACAGAGATAACAGCAACAAGACACTAAAATCCCAAAGAGAAGAATTATTGCCTCTATCAGGAAGAACCAGGCTTCTTCTACCTCGTTTCAGACTCCATGGAGCCAAACCGTGATTTACAAGATGAAGAGGGAGATGTTGACAATAAACAGAAAATGCCCTTTGTTTGAAAGGAATGTTTGCATCACGTATGAGATATATGAATATGCAACAGGCTATGACTTTTAAGGGTTAATCCTTTGTTGTGAGCCTTGCTTTTTTGAGGAAAGCATCTAACGTTCATAATTCTTGACTTTTTTATTGACCTTTATTGTCATAACTCTGCTTGTCCAAGTTCTTATTGCTCTAATTTGTATTGCTATCTTTATAACCATTTTATTACTATTAAACTTTTAATTTACATTTTAAAACAAGTGATTGGCGTTTTTCACACCAGGGACCCCTCAGAGCCCCACAGGTCCCAACCCTGCTGAGGTTGACAGCTTCCCTCCCAGGATGCTGCATTCAGTTCTGACCCAGCACTAAGAAATCCAAAACCAAAAACTAAATCTGGTTACAAAATCTTGCAAAATCCCATCCCAGAACATTCTGTTATAAAATCACAAGTATTAACAGAACCTGAGAAAGTCAACAACTTTAGAAAACGATGTTACAGATGAGTAATGCGATGGCTGGCTCTCACAATTAAAGAGCAAATATTAAATATATGTTAAGAGGGGCTAGAGGTATAAAGGGCAGGACATCCCTTTTTGTAGATGAGCACATGGTGATTGAATCCTTTGCTTCCAGTGCTGTATTATTTTCTTTATTCAGTCTTCTGTTGTGTTTTTGATAAGGTTTCAATAAACCTTTTAAATTTTTGAGAGTGAGCAAAATTTCTCACAACAAGCTTCAAGCACTTGGACTAGAAGAGCTCAGGCAATAAATGTAATTGGAATGAAGCCTCTCTTTCTAACATGTGAGCAATTCCACCAAATTTCCAAAACCAGTGAAAGAGAGACCCCCAGCAGCAGAGGCTTCACACAAAGCAATGACATAGGGCAGGGCAAGCAGCTGCCAAAATTATAACTTCTCCATTGCGCTGAAGGATCTATTTTAATTTTACTGTAGCTGCTGTTAATAAAGTTCAAGATTTAAGAGTCTTGAAAAATAAAAATAAATAAATAGTAACCCCCCCCCCCAACTTTACCAAAAAGACAAACCTCATTTTTCTTTACTGTCATAAAGCTCTTGGGGAAAAAAAAATAAAAAATAAAAAATAAATCAAATCATCCTGCAAGTTCAGAGGTACAAAAGAAATCTGACTTGAGTTTCTCCACCAAAGCACAGGAGGGTTTGTCCAGATGGCCATTTAGAATAGGAACAAACAAATCTGTATTTTCTAAGATTTTTTTCATGGTCATCCTCCATTTTTGTAAGGCAGATTGCACCAAAGACCTATTATATCCTTGCTGGGAAGAAAGATGCTTTGAGTTATTTAAGCTTTGAGGTGCATTTAAAAATGACTTTCACTAAAGTCAGATACTCCCAGGCTTGAAGGCAAGGCATAAATAGAGTTAGTCACCTGCCTGCAACAATTGCAGAAAGAACCCATTGAAATGCCCTTTCACATGAAAATCTAAAAAAATCTTAAATCTACTTCTGGACAACACCAGCCAGAGCTGTTACCAGTTCTGAGTGTGTTTTTCACAGCCATTGACCCCCAAGCCTGTGTTTAACTTTGGCAGAGTTGTGCTCAGTACCTCTGGGCCCACGAGGACAGGGACATGTTTGGACTTGGGTCACATCCCTTCAGCACCAGCCCCTGACTGCCCAGTGACAGCTGCTGCTCCCACTGTCTTTGTAGCCATTCGAAGCACAAGCCCAGCTGCAGATGAAGCCCAGGAGGGGAAGGAGGGATTGGTTTGGAAGCTCTGGGGTGCCCTCAGTGGGGCTGGCCTGGAGCCATCCCCACCTTGCCAGCAGCAGCTGTGGGGCAGGAGCAGTGCCCGATGTGCCCCATGGGTGTCCAGGGTGGGGAAGGGCTGGGGAAGGGCTGCTGGGGCAGCTGGGCTGGGGCAGCTGGGCTGGGGCAGGAGCAGCTGGGCTGGGGCAGCTGAGCTGGGGCAGGGGCAGCTGGGCTGGGGCAGGAGCAGCTGGGGCAGGGGCAGCTGGGCTGGGGCAGGAGCAGCTGGGCTGGGGCAGCTGGGCTGGGGGAGGAGCAGCTGGACTGGGGCAGGAGCAGCTGGGCTGGGGCAGCTGGGCTGGGGCAGGAGCAGCTGGGCTGGGGCAGGAGCAGCTGGGCTGGGGCAGCTGGGCTGGGGGAGGAGCAGCTGGACTGGGGCAGGAGCAGCTGGGCTGGGGCCGCT
>NW_024367495.1:24501-68473 GCF_014805655.1 Passer montanus
GGGAGCGGCTGGGCTGGGGCAGCTGGGGTGGGGCAGGGGCAGCTGGACTGGGGGAGGAGCAGCTGGGCTGGGGCAGGGGCAGTTGGGGTGGGGCAGCTGGGCTGGGGCAGGGGCTCTCCAACTGCCCTGGATGTGGAACTGGAGCCCAGCAACTGCCAGAACGGCTGATGGAGCCCTGGCAGGTGAGTGGGGAAGGGGCAGCTCCCCCTGTGCCGGGCCCAGAGGGGGCCTGGGGGGGCTTGGGCTGTCCCGTGGGGAATGGTTCCCTTTGGGAACACCAGGGCATTCCCGAGGGGCTGCTCTGGAGCTGGCAGCAGCTTTGGTGCTGGCCCTAGGGCTGCTGGCCATGCCAGGGAGCAGGGAGTGGCCATGCCAGGGAGCAGGGAGTGGCCATGCCAGGGAACTGGGGCTGCTGGCCATACCAGAAACTTGGGCTGCTGGCCATGCCAGGGAACTGGGGCTGCTGGCCACGCCAGGGAACTGGGGCTGCTGGCCATGCCAGGGAGCAGGGAGTGGCCATGCCAGGGAACTGGGGCTGCTGGCCATGCCAGGGAGCAGGGGCTGCTGGCCATGCCAGGGAACTGGGGCTGCTGGCCATGCCAGGGAGCAGCCATGCCAGGTCACACCCACATTTCCTATCACTGTGGGCACTAAGGAGGGAGCAGCTTTTCCTTGCATTCCCAGCACCCCAGTTTACAGCCCAGCCCCAGCACTGCCCAGACACTGCCATCGGTGTCTCCCAGTCCCCTCCCAGATGATTCCTTGTGGCCCAGAGGAGCCCACAGGAGGGATCAGAGGATGCTGGGGGAGCTGGAACATTTCTGATATGCTGAGAGAAGTGGGACCCCTCTGCCTGAAGAAGGCTCGGGAGAAACCTTAGAGCTTCTTCCAGCCCCTGAAGGGACTCAGGGAGAGCTGGGGAGGGACTTTGGACAAGGACCTGCAGGGACAGCACAAGGGGAATGGCTTCCAGCTGACAAAGGGCAGGGTTCAACTGGATCTTGGGAAGAAATTCCTCCCTGGAGGAGGAGGAATGGTGAGGAGGGTGGAGAGGCTCTGGCACAGGTTGCCCACAGCAAAGAGAGTTGTCCTGGAAGTGTTCAAGGCCCGGTGGAATGGGGCTCAGAACAACTTCCCTTCTGGTGTTCTCATCAAGTAAGGCCTCTTCCAGCAGGTTCTGTTTGTTCCATTTTCAAAGGCCAGGACTGAAAGGATTCCCAAGGAGGGGAGGAAAAGCTGAGCATGAATTCCTGAGCTGGGATAGGCTGGGAAAACTTTGAGGAGCAATGTCCTCAGGGACAGCCATGCAAACCTGAGTGTGCTCATCCCTGTGTTCTTCCAGGAGCTTGGACTGAGCCAGCAGTTCCCTTCCCAAATGTTTCTTCAACAGGAAGCTTCCTCAAGAGCCCCTGAGGTGAGTCCAGCTGTGCTGAGCTCAGGACCCTTTTGAAATGGGAATTCCCTAAGGGGAAGAGAACTGCAGGAACCCTGCAAGGGAGAAGCTGCTCGGCCATGGCTCTCCTGTGTGTCCCTGAGTGGGGTTCATTTCTCTGTGCCTGACCTCTGGATCCCCATTTTAACCCCAAAAGAGACTTCTTTCTTTTGTTCCATTGGTTTAACAACATCTTTGGTGGCAAACACAAACAAATAGAACAGGAACCTGATCTCTGATGTGTTATTTAATCTCAGTGTAATAATAGTAATACGTGTCCTAAGCACAAGCAAGTTGCTCAGAGTAGAAATAGATTTCATATGTTTAAGCAGATTCTGAAATTGGCTCTACATGAATGAACACCCATTCTTGCTGGGATCAGAAGAGGCACCTCAAATGGTACTTTGGAATAGGACACAACACCTGCCCTCCTCTTAGCAGGATAAAGCACAGAAGGAACATTAGAAATGAAAAGACATTTTTTTTCCCTGACACTTGCATTTTATTTAATTCTGGGTTTTTTTCTTCATCCAGTTTAATTTAATAAGATGTTCCCAACCCATTTATTACAATGTATCCAGTAAAGCCAAAAGAATGGAAGGCAGCTAATTTTAACATATTGCCCCTTTATATCCTCTTGTTTGGTGCTAAAATCCACAGTAAAGCATTGTCAGAAATCACTTCTGGGAACAAAACAAAGCTCTGCTGGGACATTTTGCAAAGGCAAGCCGTGACAAGCACAAGGGGGAATGGCTTTAAGCTGAAAGAGATTTAGATTGGACATGAGGAAGAAACTCGTGGCTGTGAGGATGCTGAGGTCCTGGCACAGAGTGCCCAGAGCAGCTGTGGCTGCCCCTGGATCCCTGGCAGTGCCCAAGGCCAGGCTGGACAGGCTTGGAGCAGCCTGGGATAGCAGAAGTGTCCCTGCCCATGGCAAAGAGCTGGAATGAGATGACCTTTGAGGTCCCTTCCAACCCAAACCATTCTGGGATTCTCTGAAATGACTTTAAATCCCACGATTCTCCCCTCACCTCCCACTCCCTCTCCTGCAGGCTTGGCAGGAGGCAAAAGAACCCAAAGAACGATCCCCGAGCGGCGCAGACAGAGCGAGCTGTAAGCGCAAAGCAGGAAGCCTTGACGATGTGTCCGGGACAAAAGCAGAAGCACCAGCAGCAGACAGTGGCACAGGGACATTCCCGAGCCCTCCGCTTCACATCCCTCTCTCCAGACTCTGGGAAATAGAAGAGGAGTTGATCTGCGCCGATGAGGTGGACACCGAGTTCGAGTCTGGCGAGCCAGTGACGCCTGCAGTGCCACCAGCAAGGCCACCAGCAGGGCCACCAGCAGGGCCACCAGCAGAGGCTCAGGCTCCTGCCCAAGGCCCGGGGGACAGCCGGTGGCACCGTGCTGGCGCGGGGCTGCGGGCAGCCCTGCGGGATGGCAACGCTCGGTGCCGGCAGCGCAATTTCGCGGCGGCCGCCGCCAAGTTCTCCACGGCTCTGGAGGTATGGGGCTAAAGGGCTGTGACCCTACAGCAGGTGTGACCCCTGCACAGCAAAGCCAGGGCTGTGCCTGCACTCCCTGGGGCAGGAATAGTGAGGGGAACCAGGGGCACCAACCTGGAGTGCCTAGGGTTGGAGAGAAATGCTGAGATGTGATTTCGCCTGGAATCTGGAAAGTGGGAGTTGTAAATAAGCCACAGAAGGGGGGAAGTGTTGGACTGAACCAAAGAATGTCAGGTAATTTTGTACCTTTCTCCAAGTTCTTAAGTGTGTTGATGTGTGGAGGAAATTCAAATCCCATAGAGTTAAAAAAATGCTCCTCTCTTTAATCTTAGCTCTATCAGCAACAAATGTCCTTTCAATAACTGAGGAGTTTTCACTCTGCCCCAGCTAATGCTTTCTCTCCACTCTGACTCCAATACCATCAGCCAGGCACTTGAAACTCTCAGAAAGGGACTGCACTTTTTTTTAGCACTGTTCTGCCAAACTTCATTCAAAAGCATTTGTCAAATATTAGGGGTTTCCAGTTCACAGGCAAATATCCTATTCAATTTTTTTTTTCTACAATATTGAAGTAATTTTTTAAGCAATAAATATTATAGCAGTCAGTGAGCAAAATGATAAGTTGTCACACCTTTTAAGTGCTTTTTTGCCCCCTATGTTCTGAAATGAGCTGTGGTAGGAACAGCACCACAGGTCACTTAAGAAGAAAGGAGAACTTGTCTCCTCCTGAGAGGAAAGGCTGGTGAATGGATGTACCAGGAAAATGGATGAGGGAATTCATCCCTGGGATTGCAGACAGACTGACTGGGACATCACAGAACTGTAGGGCTGGTGCTTCTCAGCAGCCTCTAAATCCAACTCTCAGAAACAAAACTCCTAGAACACCCCTGAAAGCCCCTTCTGTCCTCTGTGGTTTTTGTAATGCTGACTTTAGTTAAAGCCAGAGTCTATTAGACCTCAGTTTTCTCCACTGATCAGTCACAAAATGTGTTTCCACGCAGCAAATGGTGTATTCTATTTGCAAATCATGTCTTTGTTTCATGTGCAGCTTTGCAGTAAAGGCTTTGCTCTAGAGGATCCCTTGAAGTCCTCTCCAGATGATATTTCCAGGCTTGTCAGCTGGATCGAGTCAAAGCTTGCCATCTGCTACTTAAAGCTGGGGCAGCCTGGCCTTGCTCTGCATCATTCCCACAGGTAAGAGGAAACGAGGATTGGATTCACTGCTCAGACTGAAATCCAAAATGAAACAAAGACTAGGAATGAATGTTGTGCAGGAAGAATCAGCCAAATAGTGAGAAAAGAGGAAAGCAGACAATGCACCTTACACGTGGAGCTGGTGCTTAGGCTGGACTAATGGCATCTGTTGAAGGGTCTGACACACAGGCCAAGGTTTGCCCATGCTGCACCTGTGCCTTGTACAGAGAATATTTCAAAATATCTCAGGTTCACTTTGTGAGACATTCCAGGTGCACAGTGCTTCCAGGGAGATGGGCCAGACACCTGCTGCTCCTGTTTGGGCAGCTGGGGGCTAACAAGAACTTGTGCTGTGGCAGTTTTGCTTCTGGTACCTACATGCCAAAGGCAAGAGAGAATATTATCCCTGGAGCATTTTTTCTAGAGCAATACACAAAGCCCTAATGAAATTGCATTTAGGATAAAACCACAATAAAATGAACCTTTAAGTAATATTTTTAGTAATGTTTTCTTCATCAGTCACAGCTGGAGAGACAGGGAGAGGGACACAGAGACAGAGAGTTCACCTGACATTTGAGATGTAGCACTGAGTTACAGAGCAGAAGTGCATATGGAGTCTACCTCAGTCACCACTTGATTCTTAGGAGCTTTAGTGGTGTAAGAAATCCCAGCCTAACCTTGTCCACCCCTCTTCTCTCCCCCAGGAGCATCATTCAGAACCCCTCTCACTTCTGCAATCACCTGCGCCAGGCTGCCTGCTTTCGGTGCCTGCACAGATACTCGGAGGCTGCCAGGTACTTCTGCTGCTCGGGCTCCCTCCAGAGAGCTCCTCTGCATCCCTTTCCCTGCAGCTCTCAGCAGTGACACATCCCCAAGAGCCAGGCTTTGCCCAAATCCATGGCAGCTTTGCACTGGCTTTGTGTGTGTGACCTCAGGGGCAGCAGAGCTCCAGTCCTCCCAGCTGCTATAACAATCCCAGTTGTGGCCCTAAATGACATCCAGGGCTGTTTGCTGGCAGGAAGCTCGAGGAGCTAAAAATGCGTCTGCTGATGCTTGTCCAAAGGCTGGACAAGGACGGACAGCTCCGTGTAACCTTTGTTATAAAGCTCACCCGCCCCTCTTTGAACAGGACCTGCTTCCAGCCTGGCCCAGAGCCCTTGTCTGCCTGCCCACTCCTCTCTCTGCCTCTGTCCGCAGGAGCGCCATGGTGGCGCACTGTCTGTACGTGCTGGCCGAGGGCGCGGCGCCGAACACCAGTGACCTGCTGCAGCTCTACTGGCAGGTGACAGCGACGGCTGGGGAGCAGCCTGGAGCGGGCTGGGAGGAGACAGAGCCCAGGAGAGATGGGGGCTCCGGGCGGCTCTTCAAAATGCACTTTATTGTATACAAAATGCACTTTACTGCATACAAAATGCACTTTATTGTATACAAAATGCACTTTATTGTATGCAAAATGCACTTTATTGTATACAAAATGCTGCTTATTGCATACAAAATGAAGTTTATTGTATACAAAATGCAATTTATTATATACAAAATGCACTTTATTGTATACAAAATGCTGCTTATTGCATACAAAGTGCAGTTTATTGCATACAAAATGCACTTTATTGTATACAAAATGCAATTTATGGTATATAAAATGCTGCTTATTGCATACAAAGTGAAGTTTATTGCATACAAAATGCAATTTATTATATACAAAATGCACTTTATTGTATACAAAATGCTGCTTATTGCATACAAAGTGCAGTTTATTGCATACAAAATGCACTTTATTGTATACAAAATGCAATTTATGGTATATAAAATGCTGCTTATTGCATACAAAGTGAAGTTTATTGCATACAAAATGCAATTTATTATATACAAAATGCACTTTATTGTATACAAAATGCAGTTTATTGCATACAAAATGCAATTTATTGTATACAAAATGCTGCTTATTGCATACAAAATGCAGTTTACTGTATACTAAATGCTCCTTATTGTATGCAACCTGCTGTTTATTGTATACAAACTGCAGTTTATCGCATACAAAATGCAGTTTGTTGTACACAAACTGCTGTTTATTGTATACAAAATGCAGTTATTGTATCCAAGTTGTTACAGCAGTCACGGGTCGTGGGTGACAGAGCCTGCACCTACAGCTGTCAGTTCCAGCTGCTGACAAGCCTGAAGACCCTTCAGTTTTGGCTATATTGCACTATGTATTTTTCTTTGCTAAGCATTTGAATACATAACAACCAATCTATCCCTTTACTTTTACCTATAACCTATCATAACTACTGTCATTACCATATTATGGTTAATACTACCCAATCAGATGGGTTAGCATGGTACAGTTTAAGCTTAAAGTTGCTTTTCAGTTTTCTTGCAGTGGAAAATTCTTAGACCTTTTTTCCACTTGCCACATGGACATGTCTTGTTTGCCTGTGCTATCTTTCTGCTTGGTAAAAACACCCTTTTGTTTGTGGTCAGCTTATCCTTTGCTCTAAGTCATAAAACCTCTTTCCATCTCAACATAACCTTTGCCTTCTTTGTTGTCCAGCAAGACTGACTCAGCAAACCTCAATCTACACTTCTATTATTCTTCTATATCAAAACTTGCTTCCATCTCTATTCCTTTATCTTGTTCTACATTCAGAGATCTTTCTGCCAAACACACATATCTGTGAGACTTTCTTGCTGAATTCCATTCTTCCCAGCAGGGAGGGGCCCCCAAGGATGGCTGAGGAACCCCAACTCCTGGCCCGGCACAGGGCCACTCCCGAGGGACACACTCTGTGCCTGAGAGTGTTGTCCCACAGCTCCTGGAGCTCTGTCAGGCCTGGAGCTGTGACCACTTCCCCAGGGAGCCTGTTCCAGTGCCTGACCACCCTCTGGGGGAAGAGCCTGTCCCCATATCCAACCCAAACCTCCCCTGACACAACAGCTCTGGATACGGCTGATGAAGGCATTTTTTCATAAGTCTCCCTGATGTGACTTTCAGAGTCACTTTTTCCCTCCATCTGAAAGAGTTTCTCCTGTCCCTGTTTCCTCCTTGAAGATGGAGGTTCATGGAGTATCCTTCCAAACCACTGAGTTGTTTTGTTTGGGTTTTTCTAACTAGCCTCTACCCAACATTAAATTTGTCATTTCTCTGCCCCTTTTTTAGGCTATGACTCAAGAAGCCCTCAGTGGAGAAGTCTCTTTTTCTGCTCTGTACACACCTTTTGAGAAAGAGGACAAGGCTGACAAGATCAAGGAGGCCAACAAAACCTTTGCAGAGAAGCATCCAGATTATGTGCAGCACATATTTACAGGTAACAGCAGGTTTCAGCTGCCCTTAAACACCGTGGACTGTGTTTGTGCAGCTGAATTCCAAAGAGTTGGAGAGAGTTGCAGAGTTTGAGCTGCTTAGCCTTCAGACACTTCCACCACTGTGGGGAATTGGGCAGAATATGCTTTATCTCAGGCATCAGTGAAATTTAAGCTGTTGATGCAAAAGACTGCAGAGCCCCAAGATTCAAACCCCAGTGAGGGCTGGATGTGTTGGTTTTGTCATCTGAGTTTTGGGAAGGTTTCTGGAGACTTCTCGTATTTTTCTCCCAAAAAGTAACTTCTCTTACAGCTGAAAAGAAATATGACAGTGGAAATTATTTTCCTTTCCCTGTGCAGATCCTCATGGAATTCACCTGTTGCCAGAGAAGGCTGAATCTCATCCTGGCCAGCAGTACTTACTGACTCTGGGCTTCAGGAACAAAGAGATTGGAAAAACTGTGGAGAAGTTGGTAACCCAAAAACTGCCAGTCTTTCCAGGTGTGCTAAGTTGCTCAAGGATTGGCCTGGCTCGGGGGTGACCCCCACCATCCTTACTAAATGAGGGGGTGAGGGGTGTCTTGGACCCATTTCCAGCCCTGACGGCCCAGGCAGATCTTCCCATCCTCTTCACTCCTTCTCCAGGTCACCCAACATCCTGCCAGATCCCCTAAAATGGATCTGAAAATGGAGATTAATAAACACAGCCTCTGTGATTCTGTGATTTCACCTCCTAGGCCAGAAAATAACTTTCAGTCCCAGCACGGAGGAAGAAGCAGAAACATTTTGGCAGAACACTGGGCAAAGGATCATGGCAGCCATGGCTTTTATAGGAAGCTCCAAGATAAAGGTGAGTATCCCATTCCCTTTTCTGGTATGTGGTGTGTGGGAAGAACATGTGCTTTTGGGGGTAACTCCTGCTGCACCTGCTCCTGCAGTGTCCAGAAATGCTCCGTGAATGGCATTAGGAACAGAGGTCTGGTGGGTTCAGACTCTTTTAAAAACCAGTCCTAATGACTTAACAGTGACCACAGCTTCTTGAAAGTCCCTCTGCATGCAATTTCCTCCCATCTTTATTGCCTCTGATATCATACCCCTACTGCACACAACCACCAACACAGTTCCCTCACTCTTATTTCATACCCACAGTAGACTGCACCTCCCACCCCGAGCTCCATCAGGAGTCATCACTGCTCCTTGAAGCATTTCTAGTGACTGAGATCCAGATCCCTACAGAGTGAAGGTGTGAAGCACCTTCTGATGTGGCAGATGATGGTGGTTACCCTCTGCTCCACCCCTTCTGCCATAATGGGTTCAGCTTTTAGCACTGGGGCTGACAATTACCACAAGGGTCAACAACCAAATGTACACGTAGACGAGACTGTTTCCATGCAATTCTTCAATTATTCTGCTGAGCAAAGAAACATGAGCTAGTGATCTGGGGAAGCTCAGACTCCTTTCCTTGTAGCAGCAGTGAGCATGGAGCTTGTGTGCAGGGCTTGGCCAAAAGCATCCACACTGGCCTGAGGGAAGTGGAGTGGATGGAGGGCAGGCAGCCCTGAGGAAACACAGCTGCTTCTTTGTAGTACTTTCCTGAAGCCTTTTCCTCTTGGCTCTGGATGACCAAAAGCCCCAGATGTGCAGAGTAGTGCAAATGGCAGCTCTGGGAAAGGGGAGGATCTATTGCTGCTGGGGGCATTCCTCTCAAAGCTACAACTACAAACAGAGTCTGGGCTGGATACTGGCAACACAATAAAATCCTGGTCTTTCTGAAAGTCCCAGAAAAACTGCCATTTAAAAAATTTTTTGATCCCCCCAATTCTCTCTTTGCTTTTGGAGGTGAGATTCCTCTATTGCAACTACTGCGTTCTCAAAAGAGTAACAGGAAAAGAAAAAACTTGGAAATCAGTCAGGTTTTGCACTCCCCATGACTCCCCTCTTCTGTAAATTAATTTGGAGAAACAGGACCACACAGTTCAAGCAGAGATAAGCAGAGAGGTCTTGTTTTCAGGGCACAGGGAAAAGAAACTCATCCTGTCAGAGATGAGAGCAGAGTGCTGCTACAGTCCCCACTGTAGGAATTTACAGGGTTCCCACACAGCAGTATTTTCTATCAGCTTTACACCTCCCCTCTGACATTCAAATATTCTTGCTGAAACCTAAGTGCACTCCCAGAAAACCCAGGTGAAACCCCAGCACCAGGTAAGGCAGCAGCCAAGTGACCTTTTCTCCAAGGGGGCTGGCACAGCAGCCCCATGGCTTAGGCCAGGGCTTCCCTGGTGCCACCTCCAGAGCAGCAAGGACAGGGAACTGGGCTGAACTGGGGGCCTGTGGGCTCATATCCAGCCCCAGGGATCGCTGTGAGAGCTGCCACAGAGAGGAGGAAAGCCCCAGGAGAGAAAAGAGAGTCACTGGATTGGAAAAAACAGCTGCCAGGTCCATGTCCATTGTCAGGGGAAACATATTCCCTTTCCCTTCAGTTTTCAGAGCATTCAGTGATCCCAGCAAGATGGAACCTCTGACCCAAGGAGCAGAGGGCAGTGCCAGTTCTGCCTGGGAACAGAGATGGGCACAGAGCCAGAGGTGCTCTGCTGCTGGGGACTGACCTCTCTTTATGGCCCTGACAGAGACTGGGCCACTTTTGTTTCTTTTAAAGTATTCCACAACTGTCTTCAAGCTGCAAACATGATTCCATCTTATTTCCATCACACGTAAGCTAAATTAAAAATGGCCAAACTTCAGCTACAGACTCAAGCCTTACAAGCTACTTGGAGAGGAAAAAAAATATCTTTGGGGTTTAACAGAACAAACATTTCTTTCTGCTGCTCTCTTCCTCATTTGAAGATGCAAACGTGTAATCCAGCTTCTTGTTCTGCCCAGGCTGGTTTTGACCAAACCAGCTCAGTGCTAAACCTAAGCTGATCAGACCATGGCAACACTTCAGAGAAGTCAATTCTGCCCACTTTGTTTTGCAACCACCCAGCCTGAAGTTCATGACATCATTTATACACACATGGCTCTGGCTAAGCTGGAACATGCTTTATGTGTGCCCTGTTCCTGGCTGCCTGGTGGCCAGAGACCACCCCTGCAGGCTTCAGTTCCTCCAGGCTCTGTCTTTCAAACCATGGGCTGCCCTGTCTGCACCCAAACCCTGATCTGATGTGCTGCATGCTTTCCTCAGCCTCTCCCCTGAGACTGGAAAAGCCAATCAGGAAAGTCAGGAGATGTTCAGGAGGGGCTGATGGAAATGCAAATTCCAAAGGAAAAAACTGTTTATCTTTGTTATCTGCTGTCTCCCCTTCCCATCTATCATGTAATCTTTATTTTCCTAGTCCTTCTGGAGAGCTCGTGGCAAGAAATTCTTCTTGTTGCCTCTCTGAAGCCTGTCCCAGCAGCAGGGCCCAAAAGGTGCTGGCTGGCACAGAGCAGGAGCAGCACGAACACCGAGGAGAAGCCTGGAGGCACAGCACTGCGAGGACCAGGGTGTTCCCTGTGCCTCTCCTCTCACCTCCTCTCTTTCTCTGGGCCCACAGGATGAGCGTGGCCCCTGTGCACGGGCCATTGAGCAGTTCCACCACGCCAGCCTGCTCAGCCACCTGCACAGAGGGGAGGAACAGACCCAGATGATGGCCCAGGCGATGGCTGAGCTGGCCACTGTTCCCTACCTGCAGAGAGTCTCTCAGGATGACAAGCTGGTAGGTTTTGATTTCCAACACTTGTTTTTGCCTCTGCAGGCTGAGAGACAGAACAGGAAGGGCCAGGGCAGAGTTCTGTACTTCCCACCTTTGTGGGAAATGGATTTGTAGAGAATTCTAGAAGGTTTACATAGAAAAAAACAAAATAAAGGTTTTTAAAATGCCTCTCAGTTACCCCATCTCTGGGTCAGAAAAGAGTTTAATCCAATACACCCTGGAAGTCCTTTGTCCAAGGTAGGGACCTAAAAGAGTTCTCAAATCTTCCTTCAGTGCTTTGACAGAGGAGGAGCTGATCACCTACAAGGGTCACTGACAGATCCACCAGGACTCACCTGTCAGTACTTATTGAAAATCCCTTCTCTGCTCCCAAAACCTCCCCAAATCAGTCCGGAAAAATTATTGCAATGATTCAGCTCTTGCTGCCTTGACACCTCTGACCTCAGAAGGCACCTGCAGCAAAACAGCCTGAATCAGGGTATAGCTGAGAAGGAGGGGGAAAGGAGGGAAAACTGATTTTCTGTGCTGGGTCTCAGCACCAAATGCTCCCTGTCTCAGAACAAACCTGCCTGCCTGCTCCTGGTAACTTGTCAGGCTTGCTGCAGAGGTGCCCCACGTCGGTGGAGAATCCCTGGGGCTGTTGAGAAGCACGGGCTGGGCCCTTGGCTGAGCCAGCCCAGCTCCAGCAGGGGCCAGCACTGGGATGAGTGCTGCAGCCACCAAAGTGGAACCCAAGGGGGTTGGGGGAAAAGAGGAGGGGGAAACATCTCCTCCTTGCTGTTCATCAGTGGACAGATGGTGTGTCTCCTCCCCTAAAGGGACACCTTTGGGTGTGCCCTGTGCCTTGAGCACACCCCAGGAATGCTGATACCTATAGTGCTAGTAGATCTTAATTCCTTGTGTAAAATGCTTGTGAAGAGACTCCAAAAGCTTCTGTCTGCATTCCCTTTAACTTAACCCAACATTTTGGAAGGGAATTGTTTAGAGTGCAGCAATAGCACAGATCTCAAGTACCAGTTTTCCCCAGTTTGTTCCTAAACATTGATGCTAAGGGCAGCACACCCTGGACCCAATCCTTGCCTCTCTGTCTCTGAATTAGGAGTATCTGAACTATTTTCCAGGGGTTGGGAAGGGTGCAGGGTGCCAGGACTGCCCTGGAAGGGGACTACAGTATTTTAGATCCACAAGAATGCAAGGACTGAAGCAAAGATGAGTTGGCTGTGCTCACTGTGTGCAAGAGGAGTCATAAAATCAGTGCAAGGATTTGAATTAGGGTTTAATTTGTGTATTCGGAGGAATGATTTCCCAGTGAATTCCACACTGACTGATTGTATCTTGGTGCCACAGCTGCAGTCACTGATGGCAGATGCCATGGACATCCTCGCAGGAAGAAAGGGAGAGCGCGTGTGGACCAAAATACAGAAGGTAACAGCCTGCAGCAAAGGGCAGGAGAGCAGCTTGCTCCTTGGGCAGGAAACATCCTTGAGTCTGGTCTGTTCAAATGGCAGAAAAGAGAGGAGTGCCAAGTGAAGCCTGACCCCATGCCTTGGCCTCTGCCCGTGCTCAGGAGCAGCCCAGGAAGGGTTCTGTGGTTTGCCTGGGCGCCTGTGAGGGTCTGGCTGCATCCCTGCTGTGCAAGCAGCACTGCAGCTGATCTGCTGCACCAGGAACAGTGCGGTGATGGCAGCAGCTGATGTGCCAGGGCAGCTCTTCCTGGGGGGCTGGAGCCCACACCTATTCTATAAATATGGAA
This sequence comes from Passer montanus, assembly GCF_014805655.1. Taxonomy (NCBI): domain Eukaryota; kingdom Metazoa; phylum Chordata; class Aves; order Passeriformes; family Passeridae; genus Passer; species Passer montanus. Next base: position 37,378 of record NW_024367495.1, read on the forward strand.
AGCACAGGCAGAGCACGGCAAAGCAGAGCTCCAGGCAGGAACATCATTCCTCTGCTGCTGCCTGCTGGCATCCCCAGCAGCACAGACACTGCTGGGTGGTCCTGAAGAGCTGCTGTAAATCCTGCTGCTGCTCTGGTTTGTGCTGGAACCCAGGGCACAGGGAATATTTCTCTGCCTGTCCTGAGAAGTCCTGATCCTCTCGAGAACACTGCTTTTAACATTTGTCCATGGAGAAAGCTTCCAGGACTTTGGGATGAATTGGAATCTACGAGTGTGTGAAATAGATAGTAGTATATTTATCACAGGGTGAAAAACTTAAGAGTTTTAGGTTTTTAGTATGGAGGAAGATAGAAGACAAGATGGAGGATTCTGGGCGTTGTCTGAACTCCTTCTTGTTCTTCATCTCCTCCATTTTCTGCTGTGTTGGGAGCACAGGGTGATTGGTTACAAAGAACTGCAATACAGATGTTGTGTGAACAAAAAAATTAATTAGTTATTAGTAAAAAAGTAGAAAGAAAGTACTTTCTAGGAGTTAATTGGACAGAACAGTTTTAAAAGACCTTAAATCAGTGTGTCTTGTGACTTTTGGTGCCTTCTCTTTGCGTGCTAAGTCTGAGATGTAGGCTGTATACCAAACTTTTGATGAGAGAAAAATAAACAACAACCTAAAGACCAAAAAAACCCCAAAGTCCCATCCCACAGAATGGTTTAGGTGTCTCCCCATCAAGGGGATCCATGAAGGCAGTTTCCAGACTGGTGCCCTGTGGAAGGATCAAACTCATGACCTTCAGATTATGAGACTGACTCACTAAAAGCCTCACTTCACATCCCACCCAGCACCTGGCACTCATTTTCCTGCCTCTTTCTGCCATTTGTGCTCACGCAGACACCAGCACTACCCCCAAAACAGAACAGGCACTTTTAATGGCAGAGGAAAGTCGTGCAGACACTTTCATTTGGTCTCTGGCTGAAGAGTCCTGCAGGCTCTGTGGCTGTGGTTAACAGGGCCAAGCCCTGCACTGGACCCCTGCCCTATGGGACCACCTTCCCCACATGCTTTTGGCCAGTCCATGATTTCCCAGGCTTTTATTTCAACTTCTCCAAAACCAGGCTGCCACCAGGAGCCCTCTCTCTAATCCTCTGCATGTTTCTACACCAAGCCCATCACAGCAGAGCCAAGCCACGAGGCTCTCTGGAGAGCCCCAAGCTCCCCGTGCTCCTGTGGCAGTGGATCTCCTGGCAGCACAGGAACCAAAGCCAGGCATGAGTGCCCACTGAGCTTCACCAGCACTGCACAAAACTCTTGCCCACGGCATCACACACGGTGCCACATGTAGCCCATGCCCTGACCAGGTGCCCCATGCCAGCTCCATGGGCAGGAGGAGGAGAAGGCAAAGCTTCTCTCCCCTAATCTTTGTGCCCTTGGCACCCCAGGGCAGCAGATGGAACTGTGCATAAACTTTCCTGCTTGGCTCTCAAAACCACCCTCCCACTGACCCAAAAACACCAACCCAGAAACACCAACGCAAAACCACCCCCCCACACTGACCCAAAGCAGGGGCAGAGCTCGTGGCATGGCTCCAGTCCAAGGCCAGGGCTGAGGAGCACCTCAGGGACAGGTCAGGGTCAACAAAAGAGGAAGCCACGCTTGGATTAATTCCCAGTCCTTTCTGGGGAAGAAGTTTTGCAGCAACTTCTGTGAGCCAGACAGGAGTTTGATGGGAGGATCCATGTTTACCCCTGAAAGAATTTCCTACCAAGGTTGTTGACATAGAAACCAAGGAAGAAGAAGGATAAATAAGGGAAACCTGCAACTCTCTATTCCAATAAGCAGTTTGTTTGTCTCTTCTGACTATGAGTAAAGTGTAAACTTGGGAGTTTTTTAAGAATGTATAAAAAGCATGCATGCTAGAATAAAAACTGGGTTTCAAGCCTTCTGAAAATGGAGTGGGTTGTTTTGTATTGTCTCCATCTCAGCTATGACACCTTTCCTCTGTGCTGTGCTTGAAGAAGCCATGCTCCACCCAATGTCAGCACAGCAAAGCAGGATTTATTTTTTCAATTATTTCAGCTTAAACTGCAATGGGCAGATGGATTCTTTAGATCCTCTCACGATGCATGGTCTGCATCTTGAGCAGAGCTCTGTTCCACAGCAACAAAGGAATTGAATCCAAACAGAAATGGAGAAAACAAAAATAATGATGAAGTCAGGCGCCATGGCTGTAACCAGCTGGCCGAGCGAAGCCTCGGTGTATTTTTGTTTCTAATGATTATCAGTTTGGAATTAAACTGACTGCAGCAGCTTTTAAAGTTTTTATGCAGGCAAATGGACCTGCTTGTGACAGCATTTCTTTCTAACTGCAGGTGGCACTAATTGAAGAGTTCCTGAGGGAAGGAGAAGAGCATTACCTAAGGACCTCACATGTGCAAATACCTGGAATGGAAAACATCAACTGGACTCCAAGGCAACAGAAATATCTGAGACTGGAAAATACAAACATGTTCATTCCCAACCCACGAAGCCTGGCCACAGGGCCAAAAAAGAGATGCATAGTTTTTGCAAAAAGTTGATTTTGTAGGTGTTTTGTAGCTATTGATATCAGTTTGATAGATGTTCATCTTATTTTGCATTGTATTAACTTGAAGTTACATTAATTTAATTTTAAATTGTAGTCAATTATATGTAACTGTGTAAATTTAACTTGTACTAGTTTAAGTGTAAGTGGTATTAAGTAGTATTTATTTGCATTAACTTTAAGTTGTATGAGTTTATATTTAGATTGCATTCATTTGTATTTATTTGTAGTAATTTGTACCAAAATTGTATTAATTTCAACTTGTATTAAACTGTATTTGGTTGTATAAACTTAAGTTGTATTACTTTAAATGCTATTGAACAATATTTACTTGCATTAACTTTAGGTTGTAGGAATTTAAAATACGTATAATATATATGTATAAATTCTATTAAATTTTATTTAATTGCATAAAACTAAGTTGTATCACTTTAAATTTAAATAATGTTAAATACTATTTACTTGCATTAACTTTAAGTTATATGAAATAAGGCTTAGATTGCATTAACTCTATTATATTAATTTTAAGTTGTATGAATTTCAATTTAATTTGTATTTAATGTTGTAAACTTCTAAAGCTGTATTTGTTTAAATGTCAGTTGTAGTAAATGGTACTTAATGGTATAAAATGTGAGTTGTATAAATTTCAAGTTACATTTTATTAAATTGTCTTAAATTTTACTACGCTTTTAAATTTTACTACATATTTAATGTAACATTGCCAGCAGCACTGGCCCTATGCTCTGGGCATGTCCTGTGTCCAAACTGTGTCACATCCTCCTGCCCATCCTGCTAGATGTCCTCCTGGCCATCCGGCTGCCCCTCCTCCTGGATGTCCTACTGTCCATCCTCCTGGCCACCCTGCTGGATGTCCTGCTGGCCATTCTCCTGCCCATCCTGCTGCCCAATTCTCCTGGCCATCCTGCTGCCCATCCTCCTGGCCATCCTGCTGCCCCTCCTCCTGGATGTCCTACTGTCCATCCTCCTGGCCATCCTGCTGGATGTCCTGCTGGCCATTCTCCTGCCCATCCTGCTGCCCAATTCTCCTGGCCATCCTGCTGCCCATCCTCCTGTCCATCCTGCGGCCCATCCTCCTGGCCATCCTGCTGCCCATCCTCCTGGCCATCCTGCTGCCCATTCTCCTGGATGTCCTGCTGGACATCCTCCTGGCCATCCTGCTGCTCCTCCTCCTGGATGTCCTACTGTCCATCCTCCTGTCCATCCTGCTGGATGTCCTGCTGGCCATCCTCCTGCCCATCCTGCTGCCCATTCTCCTGGCCATCCTGCTGCCCATCCTGTTGGACATCTTGCTGGACATTTTACTGGACGTCCTGCTGGCCTGAGCATGGCCCAATCAGCTCCAGAGACAGGGACACAACAGGAGGGGAACAGGAGAAAGAGAAAAGAGAAAAGAGAAAGAAAGAGAAAGAGAAAGAGAAAAAGAAAGAGAAAGAGAAAGAGAAAGAGAAAGAGAAAGAGAACAGGAGAAAGGGAAATGGAGCCCAGCCCGGCTGCTGGGCTGGGCTCAGGGGTGCGAAGCCCTTTGCTCTCCTCTGTGGAGACGGAGTTTGCTGGCTCAGCTGGTTCTGAGTGGGGCACAAACCCTGCAGGGAGGGGCAGAGCTGCCCCTGCCTTCTCTGTGGCCCCTTTCAGGCTCAAGGCTCAGCCCCACATCTCGCCCTGTCCCAGGGGCACATCTGGCACTGCTCAGGTTCCCAAAGGGTTGGGTTAGGGTTCACTCAGAGCTGTCAGCAGAGATCAAAGGATAGCCCTGCCTTTCCCCAGAGAGGAAATTATAGCCCTGCCTTTCCCCAGGGATCAAAGGACAGCCCTGCCTTTCCCCAGAGATCACCTGAGCAGCTGATGCTCCTCTGGCAGCCCCAGCTCACAGGTGCAGCCCCTGCTGAACCTGAGCTGCCTTTTGGCCGCTGCCTTTGCTTTGCAAGGGAAGAACCTCACTCATCCTTACAGAAACTGCATTCAGGTCATGGCATCTTCTGATTCAAGGGGAATTTTAAAATGAAAAGGCAGAAAGAAAGGGAAAATCCAGCCCCAGGCCAAAGACTGAATGAGAAGTCCAGGACCTCAAAGGTATTGAGCCACCTAATTCCTAACATCTTTTATCACATACAAGAGTCTCAACCCCACAGATTCCCAGCTGCCAGAGACCATTTTCCCAGGCTCTCAGAAAGGACTTGGAAAAACTACAAAAGAACTGGAAAACCCTTGGTGTTCCTTTGTTCATTGTTCAAGGATGTGAAAAATGTGTATTTTATGATTGGCTTTTCGCAAATATTAAAATTGATATTATATGTGTTATGTTAGAAAGTTATGCTGTATGTCCTGCAGAACCAATCCCTAAAGGCTTCGATGACCAACATTGGCTGGCTCAGTTAGAGGAGTTAGCAACACCCCTGCAATGACGTATTTAAGAACGAAAAAGCTGCAGGAAGCTCTTTCTCTTTCTGCAGGAAGCTCTTTCTCTTTCACCTTTGAACAGAGGGGAGGGGGCCACGGAAAAAAGGCAGTTGTGGGAAGACTGCTCTGCCCTTGGGAGGGACTCATGTTGAAGCAGATGTTGGACAGGGCTGCGACTTGTGAAAATTAGAACCACATTGGAGAAGTTCCCAGAGAACTGCCTCCCATGGGAAGGACCACATGGCACAGCAAGAGAGACTCCTCTCCCTGAGGGGACTGAAGAAGGATTGTTTAGAAGTGACACACTGACCAAAACCCCCATGTCTTTGCCTCCCTGCACTGTCGGCAGAAAAGAAAGACAGGCTGGGGGGGGTGCAGGGGGGAAGGTGTTCTAAAGGTTTATTTCAGCTCTCATTATCCTTTTTTTTTTAAATTCTGTTAATAAACTTTTCTTTATACCTTTTAAAGATTTGAGCCTGTTTTGCCCTTAAAGTGTTCTCTCTTAATCCTTACCTCACCTGAAATAGATGATATGTATAAATTCATGCTGAGACTACAGTAATCTCACCTGATGAAAATCCTAGCATACCAAAGGAGGGTTCTGGGAAATTCCCTCTGATGAGATTACAGCAATATGCACCAAAATCCTAGCCTGAATATTCATCTCCAGAAATGCTGATTCCAGAGGATTATTTGTCTGACCAAACCCCAGCAATATGCATTCGATATGCATCATCGATAAGATAAATATGTGTCTCCTGGAATGTATATTGCAGGAGATTTTCCTCTAGCAAAGTGAATTATTTACCAGTTTTGGGAAACTCTCAGCAAGAGCGGCAGCAAGAAAGGAAAAACATTAATATGCTAAAAGGATAAGATGAATGATAAGAAAGCAAGAAACTCTCCCTAGCAACCCTCGGAGCTTGGAAATGTATAAAAAAGACTTTGTGAGAGCTGTGTCTTCGTGATGCACAGAGGAGAGGAGCCAGAGTGCCCCACCTGTCTCACCCGATGCTGTTAGCCTGGTTCAGCACTGACCTGATCATTGCTTGCAGCCTTTTTATGATTGTATTTTAATTATGGAATAAATTCTCCTTATTAACCAAACTGGCTAATTTATTTATGACACCACCCAATGAGCTTTTTAAAAAAAATTAATCTTTCCCCCTCCTCTGCTCAATTACAGCATGGGAGAAGGAATAATAAACTTTTCTTTATACCTTTTAAAGATTTGAGCCTGTTTTGCCCTTAAAGTGTTCTCTCTTAATCCTTACCTCACCTGAAATAGATGATATGTATAAATTCATGCTGAGACTACAGTAATCTCACCTGATGAAAATCCTAGCATACCAAAGGAGGGTTCTGGGAAATTCCCTCTGATGAGATTACAGCAATATGCACCAAAATCCTAGCCTGAATATTCATCTCCAGAAATGCTGATTCCAGAGGATTATTTGTCTGACCAAACCCCAGCAATATGCATTCGATATGCATCATCGATAAGATAAATATGTGTCTCCTGGAATGTATATTGCAGGAGATTTTCCTCTAGCAAAGTGAATTATTTACCAGTTTTGGGAAACTCTCAGCAAGAGCGGCAGCAAGAAAGGAAAAACATTAATATGCTAAAAGGATAAGATGAATGATAAGAAAGCAAGAAACTCTCCCTAGCAACCCTCGGAGCTTGGAAATGTATAAAAAAGACTTTGTGAGAGCTGTGTCTTCGTGATGCACAGAGGAGAGGAGCCAGAGTGCCCCACCTGTCTCACCCGATGCTGTTAGCCTGGTTCAGCACTGACCTGATCATTGCTTGCAGCCTTTTTATGATTGTATTTTAATTATGGAATAAATTCTCCTTATTAACCAAACTGGCTAATTTATTTATGACACCACCCAATGAGCTTTTTAAAAAAAATTAATCTTTCCCCCTCCTCTGCTCAATTACAGCATGGGAGAAGGAATGAATGAATTTTTTGTGGGTGCTCTGGTGTCTGACCAGCGTCAAACCCACCAGGGGAGCTCTCCCTGCCCAGTTTGGAGCCAGGCTGTCCCTGCCCAGCTCCGCCGTGCCTCTGCCCCTCTCTGGGGTTTTGCTGTGCTGTAACCCCTCTCCCTGCTGGGACACCCACCTGGTTCTGGCTGCAGCTGCCGAGTTTCTGACACATCCCATCCACCACTCCGAGGTTTTGCTCATCCCTGCCTGCCCAGCTGGCTGTGCTGGGGTTCTGCTGCAGCTCCTTCTGCTGCCCACAGGGGCACTGGGATCGGCTGCTCCTGGGGGTTTGGAAAGGAAGCCCCTTGTCCATCCCTTGCTGCTGGCTGGGGCTGGGTCTGTGGTTCTGGGCCTGTGGCTCTGGGTCACTGGGCCTGTGGCTCTGGGTCTGTGGTTCTGACTCCACTGGCTCTGAGGTTCTGGCTCTCACTGGCTCTGTGGTTCTGGCTGGCCCTGGGTCTGTAGTTCTGGGTCTCATTGGGTCTGTGGTTCTGGCTGGCCCTGGCTCTGTGGTTTTGGCTCTCACTGGGTCTGTGGTTCTGGCTCTCATGGGGTCTGTAGTTCTGGGTCTCATGGGGTCTGTAGTTCTAGGTCCCTGGGTCTGTGGTTCTGGCTCTCACTGGGTCTGTAGTTCTGGCTGTCCCTGGCTCTGTGGTTCTGGCTCTCACTGGCTCTTAGTTCTGGGTCTGTGTCTCTGAGTCTGTGGTTCTGGCTCCACTGGCTCTGTGGTTCTGGCTGACTGGCTGGCCCTGGGTCTGTGGTTCTGGGTCTGAGGTTCTGGCTCTCCTGGGTCTGTGGTTCTGGCTCTCACAGTCTGTAGTTCTGGGTCCCTGGGTCTGTGGTCCTGGCTGGCCCTGGGTCTGTGGTTCTGGGTCTGAGGTTCTGGCTCTCCTGGGTCTGTGGTTCTGGCTCTGAGGTTCTGGGTCTCACTGGGTCTGTAGTTCTGGCTCTCACAGAGTCTGTAGTTCTGGCTCTCACAGAGTCTGTAGTTCTGGGTCCCTGGGTCTGTGGTCCTGGCTGGCCCTGGGTCTGTGGTTCTGAGTCTGTGGTTCTGGCTCTCACTGGGTCTGTGGATCTGGCTGTCCCTGGGTCTGTAGTTCTGGCTGTCCCTGGGTCTGTGGTTCTGGGTCACTGGGTCTGTCTCTGAGTCTGGTTCTGGCTGTCACTGGCTCTGTGTTTCTGGCTCTGAGGTTCTGGCTCCCTCTGGGTCTGTGTTTCTGGCTGTCACTGGCTCATGGTTCTGGCTGTCACTGGCTCATGGCTCTGGCTCTGTGGTTCTGGCTGTCCCTGGCTGTGTGGTTCCGTTTGTTGCTGCTGCTGTTTGCTTGCCACATTACACAGACTAGCAAAGAGCTGTTATTCCTTGTCCTGTGTCTGTGCCCGAAAGCCCCAGCATTTCAAAGTTACAACAATTCAGAGGGAAGGGGGTCACATTGTCCATCCCAAAGGAGGTTCCTGCCTCCCTTGGCAGATGCCTGTCTTTCCAAATGGACAAGTGCCACCTTCAGGCTTTTTTTAACACATGCAGGGATGGGGACTGCATCCTGTCCCTGGGCAAACAATTCCAGTGCCCAGTCACTCTTTCAGAGAACAATTTTCTTCCCAAGGTCCAACCTAAACTTGCACTAGCACAGCTTAAGGCTGTGTTCTCTTGTCCTGTCATTGTTCCCTTGGAGAAGAGCCTGAATCCCACCTGGCTGCACCCTCCTGCCAGGGAGTTGTGGAGAGTGACAAGGTCTCCCCTGAGCCTCCTCTTCTCCAGGATAAACAATCCCAGCTCCCTCAGCCACTCATCACAGGACTTGTATTCAGACCCCTCACCAGCTTGTTGCCCTTCTCTGGACGTGTTTGAATATCTTAACATCCTTCCTAAACTGAGGGGCCCAGAACTGGACACAGCACTCATGGTGCAGCCTCACCTGTGCTGTGCACAGGGGAAAATGTTCCCTTCTTTCCAGGAAGTTCTGTCAGGTCATGGTGGAACCTTGGTGCTGTGTTGGTGCAGAGCCTCACAGAGCTCTCCTGGGTTCCATGAGGTTCCAGAGCCTCACAGAGCTCTCCTGGGTTCCATGAGGTTCCAGAGCCTCACAGTGCTCTCCTGGGTTCCATGAGGTTCCAGAGCCTCACAGAGCTCTCCTGGGTTCCATGAGGCCCCTCTGTGTCACACTGGAGCCTGGGTTCCACGAGCTCTGGCAAGCTCCCAGTGGCATCTGGGTTGAGTAAGGCCCAGCTCTCACAGTTGATACCTGGTTAAAAGAGGTTCCATAACCTCACTCTGCTCTCCTGGGTTCCCTGAGGCCCCTCTGTGTCCCTGGCTTCCAGGAGTCCCCACAGTGTCCCGGTGGCCCCCTGGTTCCATGAGGGGGTGGCTGAAAGCTCCTATCCCGTCAGTGGCCAGGGGACAGTGCCATCAGCCCTTCTGTGCCACGCCTGTGCCTGTGTGTGCCACGCTCTGGGCGTGGAACCCCCAGCGAGTGCTCAGATGTGCTCAGGTGTGCCCAGGTGTGCCCAGGTGTGCAGGTGACAGCGGGGCCATTGGCGCTCAGGTGCTGCCCCGCCCCCTTCAGCGCCTCCAGATTGGCTGTTGGCCTGCTGGCCCCGCCCCCATCAGTGTTCTCCCAGCAATGGCAATGCTTCCTCATTAGTATAAACCCCACCTTCTCATTAGCATAAACCCCATTTTCTCATTAGCATAAACCCCGCTCATGCGCCTTCACCCCCCCTCCATGGGGATTGTGCCCCACAAGTGCCACAGGTCCTGATCCCACAAGTGTTGGTGTTCTGCCCCCCAAGTGTTGAGGTTCTGCCCCACAAGTGTTGGGGTTCTGCCCCCCAAGTGTTGGGGTTCTGCCCCATAAGTGCCATAGGGGGGATCTGCCCAGTAAGTGCCTGGGGGCAATTAGAAGGTGCTGGTGATAATTAATTAGCCAAAAGGTGGATTTAATTGGTCCTGGTTAATAGCACGTTAATTGATTAATTGATTAGCATTAATCATTAATTGCTCCCATGGGGGGGAGGGATAATGAGGGGGTAATTAAGCTTTGGGGACTTGATTGTGGGAGGGGGAGCTTTGGTCCCAGCTGCAGGGGTTGGGGGGCCCAGGGATGGGGCATGGGGGGTCCCATCGGGCACCAACCCCCAGCCCAGAGCCCTGGAGTGTTTTTGGGGGGTCCGACCATGGGTCAGGGGTGGGGGTCGGGCCCGGGGGGGGGCACCCACCGGTAGGTGCCCTCGTACAGGAACCCCACCCGCCGCAGGAGCTCGTCCGCCTCGGGGGGGCCCCGGCTGGGAAAGGGGGAGACCCGGGGTCAGGGAGAGCCCCAGGACCCCCCAGTCCCCAACGGGACCCCCCAAATCCTCAGTGAGCCCCCAGGACCTCCCAAATCCCAAACGGAACCTCCCAAATCCCCAATGAGACTCCCCCACCCAGTCCTCAATGAGACCCCCAGCACCCCCCCAAGCCCCTGGGACAATGCAAATCCCCAGTGGGACTCGTGGGACCCCCAGATCCCCAACAGGACCCCCGGGACCAGCCCCTCCCCATCAGGTGTGCCCAGGTGCCCCCCAGACCTCCAAATTCCTGCACCAGGTATCCCCCCCCATTCTCCCCTCAGCCCCCCCAGGCCTCCCCAAACCACTTCATATCTCCCCTCAGGTGCCCCCCCCAGGTGCCCCCCAGGTGTGCCCCCTCACCTGCCGTAGGGGTAGGGGATGGGGGGCTCGCGGCGCTGCTCAATCTGGTGCAGCAGGGGGGTGAAGATGCGCCAGGCCTCACGCAGCTCGTCACTGGGGGGAGAGGAGTCACCCCAAAACTGACTCAGGGGACCTCAAAACTCCCCCAGACCCCATCTGGGCTCACCTGAGCCCTCCCCAGGCTCACCTGGGCAACCCCAGAGCACACCTGGGTCCCCAAACTGGTCCCATCTTCTCCTCCAAACTGGTCCCACCTGTCCCCTCAAACTCACCTGACCCCTTTTTCCCCCACCCCTAAACTGGTCCCATCGTCCCTCTTACACTGGTACTCCCTGCCCAGAGTCACCTGCATCCCCAAACTGGTCCCATCTTCCCTCCCAAACTGGCCTCACCTGTCCTCCCCATGTCCTACCTGCCTCCGATCAAACCAGTCCAATCTGCCCCTCCAAACTGGTCCCATCTTCCCCCCTCAAAATCCTGCCTGCCACCCCCCTGACCTGGCCTCACCTGCCCCATGCAAATCCCATCCCTCCCCCAGACTGGTTCCACCTGTCCCCCTAAACTGGACTCACCTGTCCCTCCATGTCCCACCTGTCCTTCCCAGACTCTTCAGCTCCCCCAAACTGATCCTACGTGTACTGCCACCCCACCCCCCTACTCTCATCTGTCACCTATGTCCCACCTGTCCCCACCATGTCTCACCTGTCCCCAGGTGTCACCTACCTGTCCCTGTGTCCCACCTGTCCCCACATCCCACCTATGCTCTCCCATCTATGTCACACCTGTCCCCAGGTAACACCTGTCCCTCTATCCCACCTATCTTCTGTCCCACCTGTCACCAGTCTCTGTGTCCCACCTGTCCCACGTGTCCCCACATCCCACTGTCCTCACCATGTCCCCCTGTCCCCAGGTGTCACCTGTCCCCTCTCACCTGCGCACAAAGTGCATTTGGTTCCCGCAGATGACATCCAGCAGCAGCCGCTCGTAGGCGTCGGGCAGCTTCACGTCCTGGGGGGCACCAGGGTGGTCTGGGGGGGTCTGGGGGCACCCCCAGGTGTGGGGGGACACCTGGGCTTTGGGGGGACCCCAGGGTTTGAGGATTTTGGGGGCTCTTCTGGGTTTGAGGAGGCCCCAAGTATGTGGAGAACACCCGGGATTTGGGGGGACCCAGGTGGGATTTGGGGGAACCCAGGTGGGTTTTGGGGGGGCCCAGGGGGGTTTGGGAACAGACCCAGGTGGGTTTTGGGGACCTCCCCAGGTGTGGAGAATCTCTGAGGTGTGACATCTCCACCCCCAGTTTTGGGGTCTCAACGTTCCAATTTTGGTCTCAGAACTCCAATTTTGTGTCTCATTCTTGAGATTTCTGGGTTCCAGCCCCATTTCTGAGTCTGCAAACCCCATTTTTGGGTCTCAATGCTCCATTTTTGTGTCCCCATCCCCCTTTTTGGGTGCCAATGTTAAATTTTTGGGTCCCCAAACCCCATTTTTCTGTCCCCAAACCCCATTTTGAGTCTTGGTGCTCTATTTTCATGTCCCAAACTCCATTTTTGGGTCCCCAAACCATATTTTTGGGCCTCAGTCATTCATTTTTGTGTCCCCAAATCCCATTTCTGTGTCTCCAAATCCCATTTCGTGTCCCCAGTCCCATTTCCATGTGCCCAAACCCCATTTCTGGGTCTCAATGCTCCATTTTTGTGTCCCCAAACCCCATTTTTGGGTCTCAAATCCCATTCTTGGGTCTCAATGCTCCATTTTTGTGTCCCCAAACCCCATTTTTGGGTCTCAAATCCCATTCTTGGGTCTCAATGCTCCATTTTTGTGTCCCCAAACCCCATTTTTGGGTCTCAAACCCAATTTTTGGGTCTCAATGCTCCATTCCCATGTCCCTGCCCGTTCTGGGTACCTTGTAGCGGCTGCCGTAGGTGAGGTCGAGCTCGGACTCCTCGGGCCGCAGGAACATGCCGGGTTTCTTGGTGTTGAGTTTGGCGTAGACGGCCTCTCGCGGCTGCACCCGCACCACCAGCTCATTGCGCTTGCACTGCCGCGCGAAGATGTCCCCGGGCACCTCCCGGAACTGTAGCCGCACCTCGGCCTTGCGCTCGTTCAGCGCCTTCCCGCAGCGCAGCACAAACGGGACGCCTGGGGACAGGCGTTGGCATTGTCCCCATTGTCATCGTCAATGTCATCATTATCATCATCGACATCAACATCCCTCAACATCACTACCACCCATAGCCATCGTGTGCTTTCCTGCAGCGCAGCACGAATGGGACGCCTGGGGACAGGCAGCGGCGTTGTCACCATTGTCATCGTCAATGTCATCACTGTCATTGTCATCATCAACATCACCGTCATCAACATCCATCAACATCCATCAACATCATCACCATCCATGGCCATTCCAGCACCTTCCCGCAGCGCAGCACGAACGGGACGCCTGGGGACAGGCGTTGGCATTGTCACCATTGTCATCGTCAACCTCATCATTGTCATTGTCAACATCAACATCTATTAACATCATCACCACCCATGGCCATCGTGTGCTTTCCCGCAGCGCAGCACGAATAGGACACCTGGGGACACCAGCACTGTCATTGTCACCATTGTCATCATCAATATCAACGTTGTCATCATTGTCATTGTCATCATCAACACCATCATTGTCATCAACACCACCATCCACATCATCATCATCATCATCATCACTGTCATTATCAACATCATCACCATCCATCAACATCCACCACCATCCATTAACACCATCCCCATGCATCCCCAGCCCAGCATCACAGCACAAATGGGACGCCTGGGGACAGCGGCATTGACATTGTCAGCGTCAATATCATCGTTGTCATCATTGTCAACATCAACATCCACCAACATCATCACCATCCGTGGTCATCCCAGCGCCTTCCTGCAGCACAGCACAAACAGGAAGCCTGGAGACAGCGCCGTTGTTGGCATTATCAATGTCATCATTGTCATCATTGTCATCACTAACATCATTGTCATCAACATCACCATCCACATCATCATCCTCATTGTCATCATCGACATCATCATTGTTATCAACATCCATTCACATCATCATTGTCATCGTTGACATTGTCGTTGTCATCAATTCATCAACATCCATCCTCATCGATCCCCATCCATCACCAGCCCAGCAGCACAGCACAAATGGGATGCCTGGGGACAGCAGCATTGTTGGCATTGTCATCATCAATATCATCATCATCATTGTCATCACTAACATCATCATCATCAACATCCATCAATACCTATCCCCATCCATCAACATAATCCCCATCTATCACCAGCCCAGCAGCGCAGCATGAACGGGACACCTGGGGACAGTGGCATCGTTGGTACTGTCATTGTCAATATCATCATTGTCTTCATTGTCATTGTCATCACTAACATCATCGTCATCAAAATCCATCACCATCCATCACCATCCCAGGCGCCTTCCCACAGCACAAACGGGACGCCTGGGGACAGTGGCATTGTCATTGTCATCACTGTCACTGTCATCACTGTCACTGTCAGCATCAATATTATCAGCATCACCAACATCCATCAACATCACCATCCACATCATCATTGCCATTGTCATCATCAACATCATCATCAATATCCATCAACATAATCACCATCCATCACTATCCCAGTGTCTTCCCACAGCGCAGCATGGAGGAGACACCTGAGGTGTCCTCATGGTCATCTTTGTCATTGTCATCGCCAACATTGTCATTAACAACATCACCAATGTTATCAACACTGGTATCCTCAACACTGACATCATCTTCATCATCATCAGTCCCATCATCTTATCATCTATGCTGTCATCAGCACCAGCAGCATCACCAACATTGTCAACGTCATCAGTCATCGACGCACATCAACACGGCCGTCATCACCATCATCATCATCAATATCAGCAACATCATCATCATCACCAATGTCGTCATCAATCGTCACTATCATCATCATCAATATCCAGCAACATCATCATCATCACCAATGTCGTCATCAACATTGATGGACATCATCATAGTCATCATCACGCTTATCATCATCAGCATCCATCACCATCATCGCTATCAACACTATCATCATTGTCATAATCAACATCCATCAACATTGTCATCATCATCATCCATCACCATCAACAACACTGCCAACACTGTTATCATCCACATTGTCAACATCCATCAACATCACCACCAACAATCATCAGCATCCACCATCTTAATCAATGTCATCACCATCCAACAGCACTGTCATCATCATCAACATCCATGCACCAATATCATCATCATCACTGTCATCATCCACACCGTCAACATGCATCACCATCATCAACAACGTCACCACCAACACTGTCAAAGTCATCAACATCCATTAATGTTATCACCAGTGTCACCATCATCATCATCCATCAGTGTCATCACCACCCATCATCACCACCACCCATCCCCGTCCCAGCATGTTCCCGTAGTGCAGCACCAACGGCACAGCTGGGACACCATCAGCATTGTCACCACCACCAGCATCATCAGCACAGACATCACCATTGCTCATCATCTCCATCATCATTCCAACCACCACCATCATGGTCAACATGTCTGTCATGCTATGGTCATCAGTGTCACCATTGTGGCCATCACCATCATCAACATCATCTCCTGGCCACCATCATCATCACCACCATCAACAGCACCACTCCACAACCACCAGCATGAGCAGCAGCAGCACCATCTCCATGGCCACCACCACCATCATCATCACAGCCACAAATGTCATCACCATGGCAACCATCACCATCATCCCCTCTCACCGTCCCAGCGCTCGTTGGCCACGCGCAGCACAGCAGTGGCAAAGGTGGGCGTGGTGGAGCCAGGGGGCACTGTGGGGTCGTCCAGGTAGCCCTTCTGTGCCTCGGGGGGGCCATCAGGGTTGCCCACGTACTGGCCCAGCACTACGTCCTGCAGCTCCACCGGGCTGATGCACTTGAGCACCTTCACCTGGGGGACAGGTGAGGGACAGGTGAGGGACACCTGGTTATGGGGGCTCCGGTGAGACCATGGGGTGGGACTATTTGGGAACATGTTTATGGGGGCCCACCAGTAAGAACAGGCAATGGGATGGGGATGTGGGGGATGTGGTCTTTGGGGGTCATCAACAAGAAGGTGCTGATAGGATGTGGTCTGGGACATGGCCACAGGAGTTGTGGCATTGGGGTCGCTGCTGGAAAAAAGATGACAGGACATGGTTGGGGACATGGTCAGTGACAATATGGCCAGGGGAAATGTGGTTTTGGGGGGCCACCATCAATAACAGGGTGATGGAACAAAGTTGAGGATGTGGCCATGGGGGAGGTAGCTTTGGGGGCCACCATCAAGAACATGGTGGTGGGACACAATTGGGGTGGGGGGATGTGGCCATAGGGACACACAACCCTGGGGCCACCTGGGAATGGTTCCTGTGGCCGTGACCATGATGCGAGCATCAGGGACATAAAGTTCAGTGACCAGTGTGGTGTCAGGGAGTGGTGACAATGTAGTGACACCCCAGTGTCCCTGCTGTCCCCACCTTCTCGTCACGGACATCGTCGGGGTTGGTGGATGCTGGCTTCTCCATGGCCACGAGGCAGAGCAGCTGCAGAAGGTGGTTCTGCATCACGTCCCTGCGGGGAGCCGGTGCTGCCACGGAGTTGGGGGACACGGGGGGACGTGGAGGGGACACGGGGACACCACAGGACGTCCATCCTCACCGGATGATGCCGAAGTCGTCGAAGTAGCCGCCGCGGCCCTCGGTGCCGAAGGGCTCCTTGAAGGTGAGCACCACGCAGGCAACGTTGTCACGGTTCCAGATGGGCCCGAAGATGCGGTTGCCAAACCTGGGGTGGGTGAGGGGTGGGTGAGGAGTGCTGTGTGTGTCGCCTCCCATGTCCCCTGCCATGTCCCCTGCCACATCCCTGTCCCCAGCGCACCGCAGCACCATGAGGCTCTGCACCATCTCCTTGCCCAGGTAGTGGTCCATGCGGTAGATCTGCTCCTCGCGGAACAGGAGTGTCCCCGTGTCCCCTCCCTGTCCCCGTGTCCCCTGCCACGTTCCTGTCCCCAGCGCACCGCAGCACCATGAGGCTCTGCACCATCTCCTTGCCCAGGTAGTGGTCCATGCGGTAGATCTGCTCCTCATGGAACAGGTGTGTCCCCTGTCCCCTCCCTGTCCCGGTGTCCCCTGCCACATCCCTGTCCCCAGCGCACCGCAGCACCATGAGGCTCTGCACCATCTCCTTGCCCAGGTAGTGGTCCATGCGGTAGATCTGCTCCTCATGGAACAGATGTGTCCCCATGTCCCCTCCCTGTCCCCGTGTCCCCTGCCACGTCCCTGTCCCCAGCGCACCGCAGCACCATGAGGCTCTGCACCATCTCCTTGCCCAGGTAGTGGTCCATGCGGTAGATCTGCTCCTCGCGGAACAGCGCGCTCAGGTGCGCCGACAGCTCCTCCGACGAGCCCAGGTCCCGCCCAAACGGCTTCTCCACGATCACACGGTTCCACCTGGGGACAGGGACACAGGGACGTGAGGGCAGGGATGGGGGGACATGGGGGAATATGGAGACTTGACAGACATGGACATAGGGAACATGCAGAGGGACAGGGAACACAGAACATATGGGGACACAAGGAACACGGGGAACATGGGGACACACAGGATGTAAGGAATGTAGGGACATGGGGAACACAAGGACACAGGGGACACACGGGCACACAGGGACACATGGGGACATGGGGGGACATCAGGATACACAGGGATACACAGTGGCACGCAGGGGTACAGAAGGTGTGGGGCTACACGAGAGCACAAGGACACAAGGGACATGGGGACACACAAGAATACACAAGAAGCATGGGGACACAGGGGACATGAGATATGGGGAACATGGGAATGTGCAGGGACACGGGGGGACACGGTCCCCATGTCCCCATTCACCCCTGGCCCATGCACAGAGCCCTCTGGTGCTGGGTCACAGGTGTGTCCCTGTATCCCCACTCTCCCCTGTCCCTCAGGTGCTGTCCCAGGTGTGTCCCCGTGTCCCCACTCACCCCTGGCCCATGCACAGAGCCCTCAGGTGCTGTCCCAGCTGTGTCCCCGTGTCCCCACTCACCCCTGGCCCATGCACAGAGCCCTCAGGTGCTGGGTCACAGGTGTGTACACGCTGGGGGGCAGGGCCAGGTAGAAGAGCCGGTGGGCGCGGTCGCCCCCGGGCAGCCCCCGCAGGTGAGCGTCCAGCGCCCGGAACGAGGCCTCGTCCGCGTACTGACCCCGCACGAAGCTCTGCAGGGACAGGAACGTGGCCAGGCGCGGCTCGTCCTCAGGGGGCACCTGTGGGGACACACGGGGACGGGTGAGACAAAGACGAGGGGCAAGTGAGATAGGGACAGGTGAGACAGGAACGGGGGAGACAGGACGGGTGAGACAGTGAGACAGGAACGGGTGAGACAGGGACGGGTGAGACAAAGACGAGGGACAAGTGAGATAGGGACAGGTGAGACGGGGACAGGGGACACGTGAGACAAGGACAGGGGACAAGTGAGATAGGGGCAGGGGACAAGTGAGATAGAGGCAGGGGAGACAGGGACAGGTGAGACAGGGACAAGAACATGGCCAGGCGTGGCTCGTCTTCAGGGGTCACCTGTGGGGACACACAGGGACGGGTGAGACAGGGACAGGGGACAGGTGAGACAGGGACGGGTGAGACGGGGACAGGGGACAAGTGAGATAGGGGTAGGTGAGACAGGGACAGGTGAGACAGGGACGGGGGACAGGTGACATAGCGGCAGGTGAGACAGAGACAAGAACGTGGCCAGGTGAGGCCCGTCCTCAGAGATCACCTGTGGGGACACACAGGGACAGGTGAGACAGGGACAGGTAAGATAAGGACAGGGGACAGGGGAGACAGGGACAGGTGAGACAGGGACAGGGAACAGATGAGATAGGGACCGGTGAGATGGGGACAGGAACACGGCCAGGCAAGGCCTGTCCTCAGGGGTCACCTGTGGGGACACACGGGGATGGGTGAGACAGGGACAGGTGAGATGGGGACAGGTGAGACAGGGACAGGTGAGACAGGTGAGATAGGGACAGGGGACAGGTGAGACAGGGACAGGTGAGATGGGGACAGGTGAGGCGGGGACAGGTGAGACGGGGACAGGTGAGATGGGGACAAGTGAGACAGGAACAGGTGAGACAGGTGAGATAGGGACAGATGGGACAGGGACAGGTGAGACAGGGACACAGAGTGCCCCTACGGGATTATCTGTGACAGGCAGGGACAGGTGAGGGGACACAGGAACACAAGGCCAGGCAGAGCCTGTCCTTGGGGGGTCACCTGGGGACAGATGGGGCCAAGGAAGGTTCAGGTGAGGTCAGGAGGGGACAGCACTGTCACCTTGAGGTAGGGCAGGGTCTGCTCCCGGATGAGCTCCACGGTGAGGGGCGAGCGGGCAAAGCCAACGACGCGCGTGGCATCGGGGAGGAGCCCGTCCGGGGACGGGGGACACGTGAGACAAGGACAGGGGACAAGTGAGATAGGGGCAGGGGACAAGTGAGATAGAGGCAGGTGAGACAGGGACAGGTGAGACAGGGACGGGGGACAGGTGACATAGCGGCAGGTGAGACAGAGACAAGAACGTGGCCAGGTGAGGCCCGTCCTCAGAGATCACCTGTGGGGACACACAGGGACAGGTGAGACAGGGACAGGTAAGATAAGGACAGGGGACAGGGGAGACAGGGACAGGTGAGACAGGGACAGGGAACAGATGAGATAGGGACCGGTGAGATGGGGACAGGAACACGGCCAGGCAAGGCCTGTCCTCAGGGGTCACCTGTGGGGACACACAGGGATGGGTGAGACAGGGACAGGTGAGATGGGGACAGGTGAGACGGGGACAGGTGAGACGGGGACAGGTGAGATGGGGACAAGTGAGACAGGAACAGGTGAGACAGGTGAGATAGGGACAGATGGGACAGGGACAGGTGAGACAGGGACACAGAGTGCCCCTACGGGATTATCTGTGACAGGCAGGGACAGGTGAGGGGACACAGGAACACAAGGCCAGGCAGAGCCTGTCCTTGGGGGGTCACCTGGGGACAGATGGGGCCAAGGAAGGTTCAGGTGAGGTCAGGAGGGGACAGGAGGGGACAGCACTGTCACCTTGAGGTAGGGCAGGGTCTGCTCCCGGATGAGCTCCACGGTGAGGGGCGAGCGGGCAAAGCCAACGACGCGCGTGGCATCGGGGAGGAGCCCGTCCCGGAACAGCCACCTGGGAAAGGGACAGTGCTGTCACCTGTGTCCCCAAACCCCCCCAGGGACACCGGCATCAGGGAGGAGCCCATCCCAGAACAGCCACCTGGGAAAGGGACAGTGCTGTCACCTGTGCCAGTATCTGTGTCCCCAAACCCCCCCAGGGACACCGGCATCAGGGAGGAGCCCATCCCAGAACAGCCACCTGGGAAAGGGACAGTGCTGTCACCTGTGCCACCCAAGCCACTATCTATGTCCCCAAACCCCCCCAGGGACACCGGCATCAGGGGGTGCCTGTCCCAGAAGAGCCACCTGGGGGACAGTGCTGTCACCTGTATCACCAAGCCCCTGGGGGCACCACCAGCATTGTCACCACCCCACTCTGGGGACAGCAGGGTAAGGTGACACCAGTGTCACCAACCCTCTCTCAGGACGGTGACACTGTCCCCGTGACACCCTGGGAGAGGTAACAAAGGGACAGGTGACACAGAGGGGACAGAAGCAGCAAAGGAACTGGGACACCGGGTCATACTGTGGACGCTGGTGCCAGCTGGTGACACAAGTAGCCCTGGAGACAGCAGGGACACACAGCTGTGGTGACACTGGGGACAGAGCAGACAATGGCAGCACTGCTGGCTGGTGGCCCTGGAGACAGCACTGAGTGACATTGGTGGCCCTGGGGACAGCAGCGACCCCAGAGTGGCCCTGGCAATGTGGGGACAGCAGGGACTTCATTGGCTCTGAGGCCCCAGTGACCCTGGGTGACAATGGGGACACCTGGGGACAGGTGGTGACATTGGTGGCCCAAGGGTCATTGGTGAACCTGGTTGCCTGGGTGGCTGTGGGGACATTGGTGACCCTGGTGTCAGGTGGAACTCAGGTGGCCTTGTCACACCATTATTCCTATTGTCCCTTCAGTGTCCCTACTGTCACCAGGTGTCCCTGTTGTCCCCAGGTGTCACCTCAGTGTCCCTGCTGTCCCCAGGTGTCATCATTGTCCCCTCTGTGTCCCCGTTGTCCCCAGGTGTCCCTGCTGTTGCCTCAGTGTTGCCTCAGTGTCCCTGCTGTCCCCAAGTGTCCCCATTGTTACCTCAGTGTCCCCAGGTGTCCCTGCTGTCCCCAGGTGTCATCATTGTCTCCAGGTGTCCCTAATGTCCCCTCAGTGTCCCCAGGTGCCCCCTCAGTGTCCCCAGGTGTTCCTGCTGTCGCCTCAGTGTCCCTGCTGTCCCCAGGTGTCATCATTGTCCCCTCTGTGTCCCCGTTGTCCCCAGGTGTCCCTGCTGTTGCCTCAGTGTTGCCTCAGTGTCCCTGCTGTCCCCAAGTGTCCCCATTGTTACCTCAGTGTCCCCAGGTGTCCCTGCTGTCCCCAGGTGTCATCATTGTCTCCAGGTGTCCCTAATGTCCCCTCAGTGTCCCCAGGTGCCCCCTCAGTGTCCCCAGGTGTTCCTGCTGTCGCCTCAGTGTCCCTGCTGTCCCCAGGTGTCCCCATTGTCCCCTCTGTGTCCCCATTGTCCCCTCTGTGTCCCCATTGTCCCCAGGTGTCCCCGCTGTCCCCAGGTGTCCCCGCTGTCCCCAGGTGTCCCCGTACCAGATCGTGGGGTAAATCTTCTTCCTGGCCAGGTCGCCCTGTGGGGGAGGGGTCCTCAGGGGTGGGGGAGGGGACGGGGCCGCACCCGGTGCTGGCCTCGCCCCTCCTCCACCCCCTGGAATGTGCTGAGTCAGCGCCGCCGCCCCTCCCCCCCGTGTTCAATGGGAGGTGTTGGGTAACGGGGTGGGGGAGGGGCGGAGGAGGAAGTTGGGGTGCGGGTGGGGGAGGGGCGGCCCCACCCCGGCCCCGAGGGGTGACCTGGGGGCCACTCGCCCTGGCCCACCCTGACCACCCAACCTAAAAATTTCCAAATTTTGTTGGATTTCTCCAAAACTACAGTGCTCAGAAGCCAGATCCCAGCTCGGCATTATAGCCCCACGGTGAGGGGCGAGCGGGCAAAGCCAACGACGCGCGTGGCATCGGGGAGGAGCCCGTCCCGGAACAGCCACCTGGGAAAGGGACAGTGCTGTCACCTGTGTCCCCAAACCCCCCCAGGGACACCGGCATCGGGGAGGAGCCCATCCCAGAACAGCCACCTGGGAAAGGGACAGTGCTGTCACCTGTGCCAGTATCTGTGTCCCCAAACCCCCCCAGGGACACTGGCATTGGGGGGTGCCTGTCCCAGAAGAGCCACCTGGGGGACAGTGCTGTCACCTGTGCCACCTGTGCCACTATCTATGTCCCCAAACCCCCCCAGGGACACCGGCATTGGGGGGTGCCTGTCCCAGAAGAGCCACCTGGGGGACAGTGCTGTCACCTGTATCACCAAGCCCCTGGGGGCACCACCAGCATTGTCACCACCCCACTCTGGGGACAGCAGGGTAAGGTGACACCAGTGTCACCAACCCTCTCTCAGGACGGTGACACTGTCCCCGTGACACCCTGGGAGAGGTAACAAAGGGACAGGTGACACAGAGGGGACAGAAGCAGCAAAGGAACTGGAACACCGGGTCATACTGGGGACGCTGGTGCCAGCTGGTGACACAAGTAGCCCTGGAGACAGCAGGGACACACAGCTGTGGTGACACTGGGGACAGAGCAGACAATGGCAGCACTGCTGGCTGGTGGCCCTGGAGACAGCACTGAGTGACATTGGTAGCCCTGGGGACAGCAGCGACCCCAGAGTGGCCCTGGCAATGTGGGGACTTCATTGGCTCTGAGGCCCCAGTGACCCTGGGTGACAATGGGGACACCTGGGGACAGGTGGGGACATTGGTGGCCCAAGGGTCATTGGTGAACCTGGTTGCCTGGGTGGCTGTGGGGACATTGGTGACCCTGGTGTCAGGTGGAACTCAGGTGGCCTTGTCACACCATTATTCCTATTGTCCCTTCAGTGTCCCTACTGTCACCAGGTGTCCCTGTTGTCCCCAGGTGTCACCTCAGTGTCCCTGCTGTCCCCAGGTGTCATCATTGTCCCCTCTGTGTCCCCGTTGTCCCCAGGTGTCCCTGCTGTTGCCTCAGTGTTGCCTCAGTGTCCCTGCTGTCCCCAAGTGTCCCCATTGTTACCTCAGTGTCCCCAGGTGTCCCTGCTGTCCCCAGGTGTCATCATTGTCCCCTCTGTGTCCCCGTTGTCCCCAGGTGTCCCTGCTGTTGCCTCAGTGTTGCCTCAGTGTCCCTGCTGTCCCCAAGTGTCCCCATTGTTACCTCAGTGTCCCCAGGTGTCCCTGCTGTCCCCAGGTGTCATCATTGTCTCCAGGTGTCCCTAATGTCCCCTCAGTGTCCCCAGGTGCCCCCTCAGTGTCCCCAGGTGTTCCTGCTGTCGCCTCAGTGTCCCTGCTGTCCCCAGGTGTTCCCGCTGTCCCCAGGTGTCCCCGCTGTCCCCAGGTGTCCCCGCTGTCCCCAGGTGTCCGCGTACCAGATCGTGGGGTAAATCTTCTTCCTGGCCAGGTCGCCCTGTGGGGGAGGGGTCCTCAGGGGTGGGGGAGGGGACGGGGCCGCACCCGGTGCTGGCCTCGCCCCTCCTCCACCCCCTGGAATGTGCTGAGTCAGCGCCGCCGCCCCTCCCCCCCGTGTTCAATGGGAGGTGTTGGGTAACGGGGTGGGGGAGGGGCGGAGGAGGAAGTTGGGGTGCGGGTGGGGGAGGGGCGGCCCCACCCCGGCCCCGAGGGGTGACCTGGGGGCCACTCGCCCTGGCCCACCCTGACCACCCAACCTAAAAATTTCCAAATTTTGTTGGATTTCTCCAAAACTACAGTGCTCAGAAGCCAGATCCCAGCTCGGCATTATAGCCCCATTGAAGTCTTGTAGATGGCAATGCAAGTATGTAAAAAGCTAGTGCTTTCCATCTCGCATTTTGTGTTGCTGGGCACACCATAAATGTCTGTTTACTTTGGGGTTCAGGAGTTCTGGGTTACCTGAGGTGTGTGATGTGCCTGCAGGTGCCTCTTTGTAATGGTGTGATTAGCTTCATAGTTTTCCTTTGAAAAGAAAAGGCTGAGACTCTTCTTATGTTCAGCCTAGTGAATTTATACCAATATCTTATTGAAACAGTGAATGCATTGCAGCAGTTAAATCACTATGTTGATCAGGATAGATCAGTGCCTTGGGTGGAAGATGAGCCCAGGTCATTGACTCCTCAGTAGTTTATGCACAGTGCTGGTATGTTAACAAAGAGCTTGTGATTGCTATAGTCACCCAAATCATGTATAACCACATGGTTAAAAGAAATAAGAGGTCAAGATTTTCTGGCAGCAGCCTCTGGAAGGAGCAGAGCTGAGATCTGCGATTTGCTTGCAAGAGCTTTATTTGTCTGTAGTGAAGAGATTTATTTAAATCTCATGAAAGTGGAATGTGCTGCAGTTTTGCCCTTCCCACTCTGAGGGTTAAATTTGCATTTCCTTCGATGTCTTTCCAGCTAACATGAAAATAACTTCCATGTGTCACTTCTCTCCTTAAAAATAGTTGGAGTTCCTTCAAAATTATGTTTGGTATTCAGAAAATACCCCCAAACTGCAATTATCCCCACGTACTTGAATGTAGTTTTAATTTCTTTATTTCAGTGTTTTCTTGAGAACTGCAAGACCTATTCTGTTCTTTCTTCAGTGCTAAAAACATCAGTATGCCAATGTACAAGCATTGTCTTAAACTCCCAACACCTTTCTGAATTTTAATTTTAATAGGCTCTTTCATGTTTCTGTTAATAGACTAAGAAACGAGGAGTGAGGTTCCTTTGTAGGGAGCACAGTGAAACTTGGTTTTTAGTATGTGTTGAGACCCGAGGACCCTCATCTCATGAGCGTGGTTTCTGACCACAATGACACATTAGTAACCAAGATGTCTCTGCCAGTGATATCATCAGGAACGTTTGGCAGAATGGCATAGAAGTTGCATTTCCATACTTTTTGTGAAGAGTTGTAGGAGAGGAGAGATTTGGACAGAGACAAATGCAGGAAAAATTGAGTCATTGCCTGTTCAGAGGCAGCCAACACTTGGCCAGTCCTCTAGTGCTGTCTGAACAGGGTGCTCTCAGTCCCCAGCCAAGCCTGCAGGAGCTATGGAGAGGAGACTGAGCTATGGAGAGGAGATATCAAGGGTGTGAACCAAATAGCCTCAGCTAGGCATGCAAGGGTTGACTGAAGGTGTGGCAGGGTCCTGCCTTGATGGGGAAGAATTGGAAGGGTTAGGAAGGGATATGAGAGGTTGGACAGGGGTGCTGTGTTGGTGTTGCTGGGGTCATGTAGGGTGTTGTGCAGGGATAATTAATAGTGCTGCCCATGGAAAAATTTGGGGGTTCTGATTACAACTGAGAGAAAGAGATGAGAAGAAAACAAGGGGGGCAGAGAATAGTTCTGTTTTCTTTTGTGATGAAGTGAGATTTCAGTGAAGGGTGCAAGATCACATTTAGGACCTTTAATATAGCTTTGCAGGCTCTTTCACCAAGAATGTTTTTGTTTCTTTGAAAATTTTTCTTGCAGCTCTCACTATTCCCCCATTTCCCCCTCGGATTTGCTTCCCCCTTTCTCCCCCTTCCGGCCCCCAATTTCCCAATTCCTTCATTCCCTCTTCCAGCCCCCCAATTCCCCCAAACCCCTCCATCCCTTCCCCAGCACCCCAATTCCCTTTTGCAGCCCTCCAATATACCCCAAACCCAAGATGTGGAATTACCCTGCAAAACAAACAGAAAAATATCCAGCTACAAGTCCAATTGTTCCCCCTCCAACTCCCCCACTTCCCCCCTAACCCCCTCCATTCCCTCCCCAATTCCTCCCCAAACCCCTTCATTCCCCCACAAACCCCTAATTTCTGCCCCTAACTCCCTTTGTTCCCCCTCCAACACCCCCAATTCCCCCCTAACCCCCTCCATTCCCTCTCCATCCCCTCAATCTCCCCCATTCCCCCTTCCAGTCTCCTTCAATTCCCTCCATACTCTTTTTTCTCCCTCTCCAGCCCCCCAATTCCCTTTTCCAGTCCCCCTCATTCCTCCCCAAACCCCTTCATTCCCCCCCAATTCCCCCCTAACCCCCTCCATTCCCTCTCCAGCCCCCCAGTTCCTCCCTAAACCCCTTCCTTCCCCCCCAGACCCCTTCCCCGGCCCGTCCCCACTCACGGAGGCGCCGAGGATGACGAGGACGTGCGGGTGGCCCTGCAGGAAGGCTCCGTCCCGGCTCAGCTCCTGCCGGAGCATCCCGCACACCTGCGAGCGGCTCAGCTCCCCCCCGGCGCCCGGCGCCTCCTCAGCTGGGCCCGGCATCGCTCCTGGGGGCCGGACCGGGCACTTGGGGGGCCGGATCGGGCACTTGGGGGGCAGGTTCGGGCGCTTGGGGGGCAGGTTCGGGCACCCCGGGCAGGATTCCGGGAGCAGAGGAACAGGTTTGGGCACCCCAGGGCAGGATTTGAGGGGTTGTGGGGCAGGAACAGGGACCTGGAGGGAGGGGTGGGCACCTGGGGGGCAGGGCTGGGGCAACTGAGGGGTGGGGTCGGGTACTTGGAGGGCAGGGCTGGCACTTGGGGGGCATGTTCAGGCACTTGGAGGGCGGGATTGGATACTTGGGGGGCAGGGCTGGGCACCCCAGGGCAGGATTTGAGGGGTTGTGGGGCAGGAGCGGGCACCTGGAGGGAGGGGTGGGCACCTGGGGGGCAGGGCTGGGGCATTTGGGGGTGGAATGGGGGACTTGGGGGGCAGGATAGAGCACTTGGTGGGCAGGGCTGGCACTTGGGGGGCAGGTTCAGGTACTTGGGGGCGGGATCGGGTTCTTTGAGGGCGGCATGGGGCACCCGGGGATTTCGAGGTTTTGGGGCGGGGTTGGGCACCTGCGGAGCGGGATTTCTCAACTGGGGGGCAGGGTAAGAAGCTGGGGGACGGGGCTGGGGTGTTTTGGGGCGGGCTCGGGCACCGGGGGGGGGGTTTGGAGCTGGGCCCTTTTCAATATACTTTCAACTTTAGCCAGGAGCTGTAATGTTACATTTCTGCAATAAGTCCTTTCTCAAATTTTTCATCTTGACTTAATACGACCTCTCTCTCAAATGGTTACTTGCAGCTGTCAGGATTAGGAGCACTGATCTGTTCTTGAGACAAAACATGAAGACACTTTCAGGACCTGATTTTCTCAGATTTTCTCTATTCTCACAGCTAAGCTGGCCGTGCTCAAACAACAACTTTTCTTCCAGTGACTCTGCTTTAGTACTGGAGCTCTAAGCCCTGCATTGAGCAGGGAGCCAGGAGAGCACTGAGGTAACTGAACTCCCTTCCCAAAACCTAAAACATCCCAAATCAGTTTGATTACAGCTTTGCTTGAAAGCTGCTAGGTCTCTCAGAGCCGAAAAGGTCCTGTTTTACAGATGGATTGTTCAAAATCCTTAGGGAAGGGAAAAAAATTAACAAGGAGGATAAAGGAGAAAACCACCATTGCAACCATCTCACCCCCTCCATTCCCTCTCCAGCCCCCCAGTTCCTCCCTAAACCCCTTCCTTCCCCCCCAGACCCCTTCCCCGGCCCGTCCCCACTCACGGAGGCGCCGAGGATGACGAGGACGTGCGGGTGGCCCTGCAGGAAGGCTCCGTCCCGGCTCAGCTCCTGCCGGAGCATCCCGCACACCTGCGAGCGGCTCAGCTCCCCCCCGGCGCCCGGCGCCTCCTCAGCTGGGCCCGGCATCGCTCCTGGGGGCCGGACCGGGCACTTGGGGGGCCGGATCGGGCACTTGGGGGGCAGGTTCGGGCGCTTGGGGGGCAGGTTCGGGCACCCCGGGCAGGATTCCGGGAGCAGAGGAACAGGTTTGGGCACCCCAGGGCAGGATTTGAGGGGTTGTGGGGCAGGAACAGGGACCTGGAGGGAGGGGTGGGCACCTAGGGGGCAGGGCTGGGGCAACTGAGGGGTGGGGTCGGGTACTTGGAGGGCAGGGCTGGCACTTGGGGGGCATGTTCAGGCACTTGGAGGGCGGGATTGGATACTTGGGGGGCAGGGCTGGGCACCCCAGGGCAGGATTTGAGGGGTTGTGGGGCAGGCACCAACCTTCCGCCCTGAAGCCCCCCACATCACCCCTCAGCTCCCTCCTGTTTCCCCCTGACGCTCCCCCCCCGGCCCCCATGGGTTCCCCGGGCCATCCCAGAGCCCGGATCCCCTCACGTTCCCCCGGGTTTCCCCGGTTTTCCCCATTTTTTCCCGGATTTCCCAATTTCCCGGTCCCCCGCACCTTCCCGCTCCGGCCGCGCTCGCGCCGCCTCCCCCACGCTCGCGCGGCTCCCCATCCCTTCACGGAGGCCACGCCCCCCACCGCGCCCTCACCCCTTACCCACCAATCACCGCCGAGCCTCTCCCCCCACCAACCAATCACCGCCGAGCGCGGGAGGGGCTACACCCGGAGGCGTAACCAATCAGCGCTCTCCGCCCTCAGCGTTGCTATGACGCCGCCGTGACATTTACCGAGGCGGAAGCGAAGCGGGGCACGGTGACGTCACGCGTTTCCGGCGGAAGCAGGAAGTAGCGGCGCCGCCGGGATCCCAAAAATCCCCGAATTGGGCCCAAAGGCGGCCCCGAGCGCGCCCGGGCCCGCGGGAGCCGCCGATGAGCGGCGGGCGCTGGCGGCGGCCCGCGGAGATGGTGCAGCCGGGGCCCGAGGCGGAGCCGGCGCTGGCGGAGGCGCTGCAGCGGCTGCGGGCGGAGAACCGCGAGCTGAGGGGTGAGAGCGGGCCGGGGACTGGGAGCAGCCCGGAGCCGGACTGGGAGCGCTGGGAGGAGCACGGGGGTGTCCCAGCGGTGTCCCCGTTGATGTCCCAATGTCCCCCTCCACGCCCCCGGGGCCCCAGGGCTCCCCGGTGCCCTCAGCGTCCCCAAGGTCCCTGGTCCCTAATGTCCCCAAGGTCCCCGATGTCCCCCCCAGCATCCCCACATCCCCGATGTCCCCAGCGTCTCCACCCCCAATGTCCCCAAGGTCCCCAGTGTCCCCAATGTCACCCCGATGTCCCCACAGTGTCACAATGGCCCCCCAATGTCCAGAGACCCAATGTCCCCAAGGTCCCCAAACCCCCCGATGTCCCCAATGGCCCCATGTCCCCAACCTGCCCAATGTCCCCTGAATGTGCCCAGTGTCCCAATGTCCCCAATGTCCCTGATGTCCCCTGCTCCCTACCAATGTCCCTGATGTACCCCATGCCCCCGATGTCCCTGATGTCCCCAGGGTCTCGATGTCCCCAAGCCTGTGCCCTGCTCATGTCCCCAGTGATGTCCCCGCTGCTGTCCCTGATGCTGTCCCCAATGCCCCCCGTGACCCCAATGTCCCAGTGTCCCAATGTCCCCAAGCTATCCCTGCTGATGTCCTTGATGCCCCCTGTCCTTGATGTCCCCAGTATCCCGATGTCCCCAATGTCCCCAATGTCCCCTGTCCCCAGGGGCCCTGTGTCACTGCACGCAGTCCCTGCTGATGTCCCCAATGTCCCCTGTCCCCAGGGGCCCTGTGTCACTGCACGCAGTCCCTGCTGATGTCCCCAATGTCCCCTGTCCCCAGGGGCCCTGTGTCACTGCACGCAGTCCCTGCTGATGTCCCCAATGTCCCCTGTCCCCAGGGGCCCTGTGTCACTGCACGCAGTCCCTGCTGATGTCCCCAATGTCCCCTGTCCCCAGGGGCCCTGTGTCACTGCACGCAGTCCCTGCTGATGTCCCCAATGTCCCCTGTCCCCAGGGGCCCTGTGTCACTGCACGCAGTCCCTGCTGATGTCCCCAATGTCCCCTGTCCCCAGGGGCCCTGTGTCACTGCACGCAGTCCCTGCTGATGTCCCCAATGTCCCCTGTCCCCAGGGGCCCTGTGTCACTGCACGCAGTCCCTGCTGATGTCCCCAATGTCCCCTGTCCCCAGGGGCCCTGTGTCACTGCACGCAGTCCCTGCTGATGTCCCCAATGTCCCCTGTCCCCAGGGGCCCTGTGTCACTGCACGCAGTCCCTGCTGATGTCCCCAATGTCCCCTGTCCCCAGGGGCCCTGTGTCACTGCACGCAGTCCCTGCTGATGTCCCCAATGTCCCCTGTCCCCAGGGGCCCTGTGTCACTGCACGCAGTCCCTGCTGATGTCCCCAATGTCCCCTGTCCCCAGGGGCCCTGTGTCACTGCACGCAGTCCCTGCTGATGTCCCCAATGTCCCCTGTCCCCAGGGGCCCTGTGTCACTGCACGCAGTCCCTGCTGATGTCCCCAATGTCCCCTGTCCCCAGGGGCCCTGTGTCACTGCACGCAGTCCCTGCTGATGTCCCCAATGTCCCCTGTCCCCAGGGGCCCTGTGTCACTGCACGCAGTCCCTGCTGATGTCCCCAATGTCCCCTGTCCCCAGGGGCCCTGTGTCACTGCACGCAGTCCCTGCTGATGTCCCCAATGTCCCCTGTCCCCAGGGGCCCTGTGTCACTGCACGCAGTCCCTGCTGATGTCCCCAATGTCCCCTGTCCCCAGGAGCCCTGTGTCACTGCACGCAGTCCCTGCGGCAGCGCCTGGAGGAGCTGCGCCTGCTGCAGCTGCAGCGCCGGGGGGAGCGGGAGCTGCTGCGGGGCCGCTGGGGCCAGGCCCGGGAGCTGGTGCTGCACCTGCGGGGACAGCGCGGGGACAGCCCTGGGGACAGCCACGGGGACAGCACCGGGGACAGCAACAGGGGCAGCAACGGTGACAGCAACGGTGACAGCAACGGTGACAGCAACAGGGGCAGCAACGGGGACAGCCCTGAGGACACCCCCGACACCCCCGGGCATGACAGGGACACCAAGGACACCCCCGGGGACATCAGGGACATCCCTGGGGACGCCAAGGACACCCCCAGGGACATCAGGGACACCCCTGAGGACACCAAGAACGCCCCCGGGGACATCAGGGATGCCCTCAGGGACGCCAAGGACACCCCCAGGGACATCAAGGACACCCCTGGGGACCTCAGGGACACGCTCAGGGAGTCTGGGGACATCTGCAGGAGCACCTCTGACACCAGCACCAAGGTATGTGTGGCCTCCCCCCCGCTGTGTCCCCCGCTCCGTGTCCCCTCTGTCCCCCCCGTGTCCCCCCACCCCTCCCACTGCACCCACCATGTCCCCTTTGTGTCCCCCAATGT
>NW_024367495.1:70186-72250 GCF_014805655.1 Passer montanus
TCCCCCTGTCCCCTGGGGACCCCCCGATGTCCCCAAGCCCCCCTGACCCCCCCTCTTGTCCCCCCAGCTCCGAGGAGCAGCTGAGGCAGCGCCTGGCAGAGGCTGAGGCTGAGTGAGTCAGGGACAATGGGGACCCCTGGGGACAGTCTGGGGGCACTTTGGGGACAATCTGGGGACACTTGGGGGCAGTCTGGGGGTACTTGAGGGCACTTTGGGGACAGTCTGGGGGCACTTTTTGACCACTCTGGGGACACCTGGGGATAGTCTGGGGACTCTTGGGGGCAGCCTGGGGGCACTTGGGGACGGTCTGGAGGTACCTGGGGACACTTTGGGGACACTTGGAGAAATCTGGGGACACTTTGGGGACACTTGGAGAAATCTGGGGGCACTTTTTGACCACTCTGGGGGCATTTGGGGACACCTTGGAGCACTTTGGGGACACTTCAGAGTCGCTTCAGGAGCACTTTGGGGACGGTTGGGACATTTTGGGTCACTTGGAGACACTTGGGGACATTTGAGGACACACTGGGGACACCTGAGGGCTCTTGGGGACACTTTGGGGACCCCCCAGGTGGGTGGTGGCCACCGCTGAGGGGGGGCTGGGGGTGTTGGGGACACTCGGGGGACACTGTCCCCAGACTGGTGACACTGTGGGCACGCGTGGGGAGGGTTTGGTGATCCTTGGTGACATTTGGTGACACTGGGGACAGGCTGGTGGCACTGCAGGCGAGCACAGGCAGGGTTTGGTGACACCAATGACCCTTGGTGACATTTGGTAACATCAGTGACCATCGTGACATTGGTGACGCTGTCCCCAGGCTGGTGGCACTGCGGGTGGCATTGGGCAGGGTTTGGTGACCCTTGGTGACATTGGTGACAGGCTGGTGGCCCTGCGTGCCCGCGTGGGGTGGGTTTGGTGCCGTTTGGTGACCCCTGGTGACATTGGTGACATTTGGTGACAGGCTGGTGGCCCTTCGTGCCCGCGTGGCCGTGGCCGAGCTCCGGGCTCAGGACGTTTCCCGCGCGGCCGAGCTGCAGCTGCAGGGACTGCGGCGCCAGCTGGAGGTACCGGGGCACCTGGGGACACCTGGGGACATGGGGACAGCCCTGGGGACACCTGGGGACATGAGGACAGCCCTGGGGACACCTGGGGACATGGGGACAGCCCTGGGGACACCTAGGGACATCTGGGGACACCTGGGGGCATGGGGACAGCCCTGGACAATGGGGGACACTGGGGGACACGGGGACAGCTGGGGACAGCCCTGGGCAAAGGGGGATACTGGGGGACACGAGGACAGCTGGGGACATGGGGACAGCCCTGGGGACACCTGGGGACAGCCCTGGGCAATGGGGGACACGGGGACAGCTGGGGACATGGGGAAAACAGCTGGAGGTACCAGGGGACAGGGGGACAGCTGGGAATACCAGGGACAGCTGGGGACAGCCCTGGGGACACTGGGGACAGGTGGGAACACTGGACACACCCAGGGATAGCCAGGGACATGCAGAGGGTGACAGTGTCCCTGTCCCCAGCAGGACAAGGCCCAGGTGCCAGCAGGGTGCCAGTGTCCCTGTCCCTGTCCCCAGCAGGACAAGGCCCAGGTGCCAGCAGGGTGCCAGTGTCCCTGTCCCTGTCCCCAGCAGGACAAGGCCCAGGTGCAGCAGGGTGCCAGCAGGGTGCCAGTGTCCCTGTCCCTGTCGCCAGCAGGACAAGGCACAGGGCCAGCAGGGTGCCAGCAGGGTGCCAGTGTCCCTGTCCCTGTCGCCAGCAGGACAAGGCACAGGGCCAGCAGGGTGCCAGCAGGGTGCCAGTGTCCCTGTCCCTGTCCCCAGCAGGACAAGGCCCAGGTGCCAGCAGGGTGCCAGCAGGGTGCCAGTGTCCCTGTCCCTGTCCCCAGCAGGACAGGGCCCAGGTGCCAGCAGGGTGCCAGCAGGGTGCCAGTGTCCCTGTCCCTGTCCCCAGCAGGACAAGGCCCAGGTGCCAGCAGGGTGCCAGCAGGGTGCCAGTGTCCCTGTCCCTGTCCCCAGCAGGACAAGGCCCAGGTGCCAGCAGGGTGCCAG
>NW_024367495.1:72343-77502 GCF_014805655.1 Passer montanus
TGTCCCTGTCCCCACAGGTGTCCCTGTCCCCATGTGACCAGATCCCTGCTGTCCCTGCAGGTGTCCCTGTCCTCAGGTGTTCTTGTCCCCCATGTGTCACTGTGTCCCCATCCTGCAGGTGACCCTGTCCCTGCCAGGGATAGCCAGGAGCATGGTGAGGGTGACCCTGTCCCTGTCCCCAGCAGGACAAGGCCCAGGTGCCAGCAGGGTGCCAGTGTCCCTGTCCCTGTCCCCAGCAGGACAAGGCCCAGGGCCAGCAGGGTGCCAGCAGGGTGCCAGTGTCCCTGTCCCTGTCCCCAGCAGGACAAGGCCCAGGTGCGGGCAGGGTGCCAGCAGGGTGCCAGTGTCCCTGTCCCTGTCCCCAGCAGGACAAGGCCCAGGTGCCAGCAGGGTGCCAGCAGGGTGCCAGTGTCCCTGTCCCTGTCCCCAGCAGGACAAGGCCCAGGTGCAGGCCCAGGTGACGTCGCTGCTGGGGGAGCTCCGGGAGAGCCAAAATCGCCTGGAGAGGAGCCGGGCAGAGAGGGAGCACCTGGAGCGCAGGTGGGGACATGGGGACACCTGGGGGGACACCTGGGGGACATGGGGACACCTGGAGGGGACACCTGGGGGGACATGGGGACACCTGGGGGTCAGGGACTGTCCCCAAGGGGAGGGGACACCGCAGCAGAGCCGGGCGGAGCGGGAGCACCCAGAGCACGGAGGGCGTGACACCTCTGCAGGTGACATCGGATGACACTTGGGGAAGTGATATCAGGTGACACTGGCGTGTCACAGGGCTCAAGGGATGCTGAGCGATGCCACCAGCTCAAGGAGGTGACGTTGGGTGACACTGGGTGACACACAGAGTCCACGGGGATGCCGGGCGGTGCCACCAGTTTGAGGAGGTGGCACAGGGTGACAGCAGGGTGACACGGTCCCAGGGCCCATGGGGACACCAAGTGGTGCCAGCAGCTGGAGGAGGTGGCACAGGGTGACAGGGGGTGACAATGAGGTGTCCCTGTGTCGCAGGGCCCGCGGTGACGCTGAACGGTGCCAGCAGCTGGAGGAGCTGGCACAGGGTGACTCTGGGTGATAGTGGGATGGCACAGGGTGACAATGGGTGACAATGGGGGGTCCCTGTGTCGCAGGGCCCGCGGTGACGCCGAGCGGTGCCAGCAGCTGGAGGAGGTGGCACAGGGCCACCAGGTGCAGCTGGACCAGCTCCGGCTGCAGGTGACAAACCTGGAAACCGCCCTGAGGGTGGAGCGGCGCGGGGCCACCGAGGAG
Source organism: Passer montanus (assembly GCF_014805655.1). Classification (NCBI taxonomy): domain Eukaryota; kingdom Metazoa; phylum Chordata; class Aves; order Passeriformes; family Passeridae; genus Passer; species Passer montanus. The sequence continues at coordinate 73,610 of NW_024367495.1, forward strand.
AAGTGAGTGACAACGGGGACACAGGGACATTCGGGGAGGGGTGAGTGACAATGGGGACACGGGGACATGGGGAGGAGTGAGTGACAACGGGGACATGGGGACATGGGAAGGGGTGAGTGACAGTGGGGACATGGGGACATGGGGAGGGGTGAGTGACAACAGGGACATGGGGAGGGGTGAGTGGCAACGAGGACATGGGGACATTGGGGACATGGGAAGGGGTGAGTGACAATGGGGACATGGGGACATGGGGAGGAGTGAGTGACAACGGGGACACAGGGACATTGGGGAGGGGTGAGTGACAGCGGGGACACGGGGACATGGGGAGGAGTGAGTGACAACGGGGACACGGGGACATGGGGAGGAGTGACTGACAATGGGGACATGGGGAGGGGGGAGTGACAACGGGGATGTGGAGGAGAACATGGTTGAGGTGGCACCTGGGGACACCCATTGATGTCCCCTGTGTCCTCTCACTGTCCCCAGTGTCCCAGGTGGGACTTGGTGGCATTCAAGGTCACCTGTCCCAGTGAGGGGACACAGGGATGGCAGTGGCACTCGCAATGTCCCCAGTGTCCCCAGGGCAGAAGCCATCTGTCCCTGCTGATGTCCCCAGTGTCCCCTTGCTGTACCCAGTGATGTTCTCAATGTCCCCAACGTCCCCATTGTCCCCTCACTGTTCCTTGTCCCCAGGTGGAAGTTGGTGCAGCTGCACCTGTCCCCTCAATGTCCCCAATGTCCCCAGTCAATGTCTCCAATCAATGTCCCTGCGATGTGCCCAGTTGATGTCCCCAGTCACTGTCCCCAATGTCCCCAGTCAGTGTTCTTGATGTCCCCAATGTCCCCAGTCACTCTCCCCAATGTCCCAGGAGGAAGCTGGTGCAGCTGCAGGCCGCTGTCCCCAATGTCCCCAGTCACTGTCTCCAATGTCCCCAATGTCCCCAGTGTCCCCAGTGTCCCCAATGTCCCCAATGTCCCAGGAGGAAGCTGGTGCAGCTGCAGGCCGCCTACCATCACCTGTTCCAGGAGTACGACGCCCACATCAAGGCCAGCCTGGAGGGGGACAAACGGAGCCAGGTGAGGGACAGGGGACACCTGGGGACACCCGGGGACACAGAGGGCCACGTCCCCTCCTCTGGGGACCCCAGGGCAGCCCCTTGTCCCCTGTTCCATTCCCTCTTGGGGACACCTGGAATGTCCCTGTGGCCCCTTGGGTGGTTCAGGTGCCTTCAGGTGAGTCCCCAGGTGACAGTGCCACCCCCCAGGTGGCACAGGTACCCCCCAGGGGTCACTTTAGTGACACAGGAGCATACAGGTGGGTGCTGGGGGTGACACAGGTGACCCCCAGGTGACATCCCCTGTCACTGTCCCCCTGCAGGCGACCCAGGAGGGTCTGGGGGTGACAGAGCTGTCCCTCAGGTGACCCCCCAGGTGTCATTGTCACCCCCAGGTGATGCTGGAGCAGCTCCATGCGGCTGAGGCCACACTGGGGGTGCACTGGGGGTGACAGAGGTGACACAGGTGATCCCTCAGGTGTCACAGGTGTCCCTGTCCCCTTTGGATTTGGGTTCCCTGGTTGATTTTGGGGGTTCCTGACCCCCCGGTGCCCCCAGGCCGACATTTACCGCGCGGATTTCGAGGCGGAGCGCGCGGCGCGGGAGCAGCTGCACGGGCAGCGCGAGGCTCTGCAGGAGGAGCTGAACCAGCTGCGGCTGCGGCTCGGCGGGGACGGGGCCCGGTACGGCACTGACACCCCAGAAACAGCCCAGAACACCCCCAAACCGCCCCAGAACACCCCAAAACACCCCCAAACCGCCCCAGAACACCCCAAAACCACCCCAGAACACCCCCAAAACAGCCCAAAACACCCCGAAAACACCTCAGAACATCCAAAAAACACCCTAGAACATCCCAAAAACACCCAGAACACACAAAACTACCCCAGAACACCCCAAAACCGCCCCAGAACATCCCAAAAACACCCCGAAAATACCCCAGAACACACCAAAACAACCCAGAACACCCCCAAACTGCCCCAGAACACCCCAAAACCACACCAGAACATCCCAAAAACACCCCAAAAACACCCCAAAACCGCCCCAGAATACCCCAAAACCACCCCAGAACACCCCAAAAACAGCCCAAAACATCCCAGAACATCCCAAAAACACCCCAGAACGCCCCCAAAACAGCCCAAAACACCCCGAAAACACCTCAGAACATCCAAAAAACACCCTAGAACATCCCAAAAACACCCAGAACACACCAAAACTACCCCAGAACACCCCAAAACCGCCCCAGAACATCCCAAAAACACCCCGAAACTGCCCCAGAATACCCCAAAACCACCCCAGAACACCCCAAAAACAGCCCAAAACATCCCAGAACACCCCAAAAACACCCCAGAACGCCCCCAAAACAGCCCAAAACACCCCGAAAACACCTCAGAACATCCAAAAAACACCCCAGAACATCCCAAAACAACCCAGAACACACCAAAACTACCCCAGAACATCCCAAAAACACCGGAATGCACAGCATTGGGCAGGGGTTGGGTGCATTTGGGGTTCCCTGGTTGGATTGGGGTGGATTTGGGGGTTCCGAGGTTGGATTTGGGGTTCCCTGGTTGAATTTGGGGTTTCCTGGTTGGATTTGGGAGTTCCCTGGTTGGATTTTGGGGTTCCCTGGTTTGATTTTGGGGGTTCCTGACCCCCCCAGTGTCCCCAGGCCAAGATTAGCAGGTGGATTTCCAGATGGAGTGGGTGGCACTGGGGGGGATTTGGGGTGGATTTTGGGGTTCCCTGGTACGATTTCTTGTTCCCTGGTTGGATTTTGGGGTTCCCTGGTAGGATTTCGGGTTCCCTGGTTGGATTTTGGGGTTCCCAGGTTGGATTTTGGGATTCCCTGGTACGATTTCGTGTTCCCAGGTTGGATTTGGGGGTTCCCAGGTTGGATTTTGGGGTTCCCTGGTTGATTTTGGGGGTTCCTGACGCCCCGGTGCCCCCAGGCCGACATTTACCGCGCGGATTTCGAGGCGGAGCGCGCAGCACTGGGGGGGTTGGGGTGGATTTGGGGGTTCCCTGGTTTGATTTGGGTGGATTTGGGGTGGATTCTGGGGTTCCCAGGTTGGATTTGGGATTCCCTGGTTGGATTTTGGGGTTCCTGACCCCCCGGTGCCCCCAGGCCGACATTTACTGCGCGGATTTCGAGGCGGAGCGCGCGGCGCTGGGGGGGTTTGGGTGATACCCCAGAACACCCCAAAACAACCCAGAACACCCCAAAAACACCCCAAAACTGCCCCAGAATACCCCAAAAACACCCCAGAACATCCCAAAACAACCCAGAACACCCCAAAACCACCCCAGAACATCTCAAAAACACCCCAGAACACACCAAAACATCCAAGAACACCCCAAACCACCCTGAAAACACCCCAGAAATACCCTGGAACACCCCAAAACTGTTCCAAGAGCACCCCAAAACCATCCCAGAACACCCCAAAACCACCGTTGAACACCTCAAAATCACCCCAAAAACACCTCCAAACACACTGAAACACCCCAAAACACCTCCAAAATGCCCCTAACACCCCAAAAACCACCCCCAAACACACCAAAAGTCCCCAGCTTCCCCCAGACACCCTAAACTCTTGCAAAACAACCAAAACCGCCCAAAATCTCTCCCGAAACGCCCTTGGGGACCACAACAGATACCCCCCTCTAAACCGACCCCAAAGCACTCAAACACCCCAAAACCAACCCCAAACACCCTGAGGATCCCCCAAAACACCCCCGGGCACCCCCGTTCCCCCTCTCCCCCTTCCCTGACATCCCCCAGACCCCCCAAAATCCCCCAACTCCCCCAAACTCTGGGTGCTCCCCCCCCACTCCCAG
>NW_024367495.1:77520-84388 GCF_014805655.1 Passer montanus
CTCAACCCCCCAAAATCCCCCCAACCCCCCCAAATTCCCCCATTTCCCAGGGCCCGTCTGGAGGAGATGCGGAACCGCCACTCGGAGCCGCCCCCGGCCCCGGCCCCAGCGGGGGGTGAGTACAGAGGGGGGGCCCGGGACCCCCAAATCCCCCCTGGAGGGGAGGGGCAGGGCCTGACCGTGCCCCTCCCCCCGTCCCCCCGCAGGTTTTGGGGGGCTCCTGCCCCCCCCCGAGGAGGGGCCCGACCTGTGCTGCCCCAAGTGCCAGTACAAGGCTCCGGACATGGACACGCTGCAGATCCACGTCATGGACTGCATCAAGTGAGGGGGCACAAAACGCCCCCAGCACCCCAAAACCAGCCCCAGGGCACCCCAAAAACACCCCCAGGGGCGCCCCAGAAACAGCCCTGGGGCTGCCCAAAAACACCCCCAGGGGCACCTCAAAAACAGCCCCAGGGCACCCCAAAATCACCCCCAGGGGCGCCCCAGAAACAGCCCTGGGGCTGCCCAAAAACACCCCCAGGGCACCCTAAAATCACCTCCAGGGGCACCCCAAAACCAGCCTCTAGGGCACCCCAAAAACACCCCCAGGGGCGCCCCAGAAACAGCCCCAGGGGCACCTCAAAAACAGCCCCAGGGCACGCCAAAAATAACCCCAGGGGCACCCCAGAAACACCCCCAGGGCACCCTAAAATCACCTCCAGGGGCTGCCCAAAAACAGCCCCAGGAGCACCCCAAAAACACCCCCAGGGCACCTCAAAATTACCACCAGGGCACCCCAAAAACCCTGGGGCTCCCCAAAAACACCCCCAGGGGAGCCCAAAATCACCCCCGGGGCACCCCAAACCTCCCAGGAGCCTCCCTCCAGGGGGGACCCCAAAAACCCCCAGATAATCCTCTGGGAATCCCCTCTCTGGATCTACGGCAGGGATTGGATCAGGTGGGGGGGGGGCACCCCAAAATCACCCCCAGGACCCCCCCAAACCCCCCTGGAGCTTCAACTTCGGGTTTTGGGTTTTGGGAGCCCCAAATATTCCTCTGGGAATCTCCTCTCTGGATCCACGGCAGGGATTGGATCATTTGGGGGGGGGACACCCCAAAATCCCCCCATGGAACCCCAAAATCCCCCCATGGAACCCCAAACCCCCAATGGGATTTTGGGGGGGCTTTGACCCAATTTGGGGGGACTTCAATTGGATCTTTTTGGGGGGATTGACCTGAATTTCGGGGGGACTTTGATGGGATTTGGAGGGGGGCAGAGGGGGAAGAGTTGATGGGATATTTTGGGATTTTTGGGGATTTTGGCCACAGCCGAGCCCCGGGGATTTTTGGGGGGGTTCTTTGGGGTCTCTCCCCTAGCAGGGGGCTCGGGGTGGCTCTGAGCCACCTTTGGGGTTTTCTTTGGGGTCCCTTTTCCGGGAGCTGTCTCAGGGTTGGGATTTCCCCCGGTTTCGGGATTTTTTGGGGTCTCTCCCCTAGCAGGGGGCTCGGGGTGGCTCTGAGCCACCTTTGGGGTTTTCGGGGGGCCCCTCGGGGGGGCACCTCGATCACGCGGGGTTTGTCGATGACCCGGGCGCCGCGGGGCCCCTTCTCCACCACGCCCACGATCCAGGCCTGCAGCCCCGCGCCGCGCCCCGGCGCCTTCAGCTCCGCGCAGAACCGCGCGGCCTGGGCCCGCGGCAGCACCACCAGCAGCCCCCCTGGGGAAAACGGGGGTGTCACCCCAAAAACATCCTAAACACACCCCAAAAACATCCTAAACACACCCCAAAAACATCCTAAACACACCCCAAAAACAGCCCAAAACCAGCCCAAATACACCCCAAAACCAGCCCTGAACCGCGCGGCCTGGGCCCGCGGCAGCACCACCAGCAGCCCCCCTGGGGGGAGAACTGGGGGGTCAGCCCTAAAACACCCCAAAACAGCCCAAAAATATCCTAAACACACCCCAAAAACAGCCCAGAACCGCGCGGCCTGGGCCCGCGGCAGCACCACCAGCAGCCCCCCTGGGGGGAGAACTGGGGGGTCAGCCCTAAAACACCCCAAAACAGCCCAAAAATATCCTAAACACACCCCAAAAACAGCCCAAAACCATCCCAAAAACAGCCCAAAACCAGCCCTGAACCGCGCGGCCTGGGCCCGCGGCAGCACCACCAGCAGCCCCCCTGGGGAAAACGGGGGTGTCAGCCCCAAAAACAGCACAAACACACCCCAAAACCAGCCCAAACACACCCCAAAAAGACCCCAAAACCATCCCAAAACCAGCCCAGAACAGCGCGGCCTGGGCACGGGGCAGCAGCACCAGCAGCTCCCCCGGGAATGAACAGCGGTCAGGGCACCCCAAAACCCAGTCACCCCAAAATCCCAGCACCTTGGAACCCAGGCACCCCAAAAACCACCCCCAAGTACCTCAAAAACACCCCAGAACACCCCAAAACCCCAGGCACCCTGAAACCAAGGGCACCCAATACCTCGGCACCCCGAAATCTCGGCACCCCAAAACCAAGGGCACCCCAAAAACCCCGTGGAACACCCCAAAACCGTGGGCACCCCAAAACCGTGGGCACCCCGAAACCGGGCGGGTGGGGGAGGGGGTGAAATGGGGATTGAGGGGCAATTTTCACCCAAAACAGGGAGTTTGGGGATCCCTCCCTCCGTTTTTTGGGGGTCACTCTATTTTCGGGATCCTTCCCCCTCCATTTTCCCCTCCCCTTTCCCATTTTTGGGCTTTTTCTCCCCATTTCCAGGGTCCTGCTGCCAGGGCTGATCCAATGTGCCCCCAATCCCTCCCTTATTGGAGCTCTCCACAATTTTAGGGTCCTTTATGCCATTTTTAATGTTCCTTATCCTGTTTTTGGGGTCTCCTATCCCATTTTTGGGGTATCTTACCCCATTTTTAGCACCCCTAATTCCGTTTTTGGGGTATTTTATCCCGTTTCCAGGTTCCTGTCACCACGTACAGTGCCCCCTGCTAGCCGGGCTGACCCCCCGCAATTTTTGGGGTCCCCTCCCCATTGCTGGGCTCCCCCGTTCTGGTTTTGCAGTCCCCGTCCCATTTCTGGGCTCCGTGCCTTCATTTCTGAGCCTCCCTCCCCGTTTTTGGGGCCGTTTCTCCCAACTCCCAGGGCCCTGCCATGATGCACAGCGCTCCCTGCTGGCCGGGATGACCCAGTGTCCCCCCAATTTTCAGTGCCCCTTTTCCCACTTTTGGAATCCCTCACCCCACTTTCAGCGTCCCCCTCCCTGTTTTTGCTGCCCCTTTTCCCATTTCCAGCGTCCCCACCCTGATTTTGAGGCCCCCCTACCATTTTTTAACTCCTCCCTGACCCCATTTCTATGGTTCCTGCCACTGCACACACTGCCCCCTGCTGGCCGGGAGGACCATAGGTCCCTTTATTCCCACCCCCCTCAATTTTGGGGTCCCTTTTCCCATTTTCAGGGTCCCCCACCCCGCTTTTGGCGCCCCTTCTCCCATTTCTGGTGTCCCCAGCCCCATTTTCAGTGCTCCTCTCCCCATTTTTGGCATTTCTCTTCCCATTTCTGAGGGCCGTGCTATGATGTACAGCGCCCCCTGCTGGCCGGGATGACCCAGCGTCCCCTCACATCGACGCCGCCATTTTCGGGCTCCCCAATCCCATTCCCAGAGCCCCCAGTTCCATTCCCAGAACCCCTGTTCCCATTTTTGGGCTCCCCAATCCCATTCCCAGAGCCCCCAATCCCATTCCCAGAGCCCCTGTTCCCATTCCAGGCTCCCCAATCCCCTTCCCAGAGCCCCCAGTCCCATTCCCAGAACCCCTGTTCCCATTTTTGGGCTCCCCAATCCCATTCCCAGAGCCCCCAATCCCATTTCCAGTACCCCTGCTCCCATTCCCAGAGCCCCCAATCCCATTCCCAGAACCCCTGTTCCCATTCCAGGCTCCCCAGTCCCATTCCCAGAGCCCCTGTTCCCATTCCAGGATCCCCAATCCCATTCCCAGAACCCCTGTTCCCATTTTCGGGCTCCCCAATCCCATTCCCAGAGCCCCCAATCCCATTCCCAGAGCCCCAGTCCTATTCCCAGTGCCCCTGTTCCCATTTCAGGGTCCCCAATCCCATTTTCAGGGTGCCCAATCCCATTCCCAGTGCCCCTTTTCCCATTTTGTGCCTCCTCAATCCCATTTTTGGCCCCCCCAGTCCCATTTCCAGTGCCCTTTATCCAATCTTCCGGCTCCCCAATCCCATTTGCAGGGTTCCCAGTTCCATTTCCAGCGCCCCTTTTCCCATTTTTAGGGTCCCCAGTTTCATTTCCAGAGCCTCCAATCCCCTTTTTAGGGGTCCCAATCCCGTTTTTGGGGTCCCCAATCCCATTCCCAGTCTCCCCAGTCCTATTTCTGGGGTCCCCAGTCCTGTTTTGGGGCCGTACCCGAGGTCTCGGGGGCGGTGCCCTGCAGCAGCCCCCCATCCCATGTTAACGGTCCCCAACCCCATTTTTGGGGTCCCCAATCCCATTTTTGGGCTTCCCACCCCCGTTGTGGGGCCGTACCCGAGGTCTTGGGCACCGTGCCCTGCAGCAGCCCCCAGCCCCATTCCCAGTGCCCCCAGCCCCATTCCCAGTGCTCCCAGTCCCATTCCCAGTGTCCCCAGTCCCATTTTTAGGGTCCCCAGTCCCGTTTTTGGGGCCGTACCCGAGGTCTCGGGCGCGGTGCCCTGCAGCAGCCCCCCGCGGCCCCCGCAGGCCCGGCTGACGGCGGCCATGCAGGCGATGATGGGCAGGTTGTGGATGACGAAGGCCACGTCCAGGCGCTGCTGCGCCGCCAGCGCCCGCGCGTGCCCCAGCACCCCGAAACCCGTCACGTCGGTGGCCGCGTGCGCCCCGAAGGCTCGCATCAGCCCTGCGGCTGGGGACAGCAGGGACACCTCAGGGACAGCTCAGGGGACAGGGACAGCTCACACGGCCCCTGGTGCTGGGGACAGCAAGGCACAGCTCAGGGGACAGGGACAGCTCACACGGCCCCTGGTGCTGGGGACAGCAGGGACACCTCAGGGACACCTCAGGGGACACCTCAGGGGACAAGGACAGGACAGCTCACACAGCCCCTGCGGCTGGGGACAGCAGGGACACCTCAGGGACAGGGACAGCACAGGGGACAGGGACAGCTCACACAGCCCCTGGTGCTGGGGACAGCAGGGACACCTCAGGGGACATCTCAGGGGACAAGGACAGCCCCCTCACACAGCCCCTGCGGCTGGGGACAGCAGGGACACCTCAGGGACAGGGACAGCACAGGGGACAGGGACAGCTCACACAGCCCCTGGTGCTGGGGACAGCAGGGACACCTCAGGGGACATCTCAGGGGACAAGGACAGCCCCCTCACACAGCCCCTGCGGCTGGGGACAGCAGGGACACCTCAGGGACACCTCAGGGACACGGACAGGACAGCTCACACAGCCTCTGCAGCTGGGGACAGCAGAGACACCTCAGGGACACCTCAGGGGACAGGGACAGCTCACACGGCCCCTGGTGCTGGGGACAGCAGGGACACCTCAGGGGACAGGGACAGCTCACACGGCCCCTGGTGCTGGGGACAGCAAGGCACAGCTCAGGGGACAGGGACAGCTCAGGGGACAGGGACAGCTCAGGGGACAGGGACAGCCCACAGTGCTGCTGGGGACAGGAGGGGACAGCTCAGCAGGGACAGGGACACCTCGGGGGGACAGCCCCCTGCTGTTGGGGGACAGGGACAGCAACACCTCAGGGGGCAGGGACAGCTCACACAGCCCCGGCCGCTGGGGACAGCAGGGACACCTCAGGGGACAGGGACAGGAACAGGGACAGCTCACACAGCCCCGGCCGCTGGGGACAGCAGGGACACCTCAGGGACACCTCAGGGGACCAGGGACAGCTCACACAACCCCCAGCTGCTGGGGACAGGGACAGTGCCACCTCAGGGGGCAGGGACAGCTCAGGGAACAGTGCCACCTCAGGGAACAGTGACAGCTCAAGAGGCAGTATCACTTCACACAGCCACCTGTCACTGTATAGGTACAGTGCTACCTCAGGGGACATTGTCACCTCAGGGGAGGCAGTGTCACCTCAGGAAGGGACACCGTGTCATCTCACACAGCCACCCCCAGTGCAGGGACACTCAAGAGGGGCTTTGGGGACACCCAGCCTGGCCTAGGGACACCCTGGAGTACCTCTGAGGACACCCAGGAACAGCTTTGGGGACCCCTCAATCACTTTGGGGCCTACGGCCACCCCGGGATGCCTCTGGGGACCCGCTGGTCCCCGTGGGTGGCCCTTGTGGCCAGGGTGACGCACCGGTACGGTTCAGGGTGGCCATGCTGGCCACGGCCTCCTGGTAGGCCAGCTCCACCTCCTCGCGTGTCACCACCAGCTTGATCTTGTTCCAGCGCTCGGGCTGCGGGGACAGCGGGGGGACAGCTCAGGGACACCTCGGGGACACCCCCCGCGCTCAGGGCCCCTTTGGGGACACCGGGTGGCTTTGGGGTGCCACTGGGGACATCTCAGGTGGGTTTCAGTCCCGCTGTGGCTGCTCTGGGTGTCCCAGACCCGTCTGAGGTGGCCCTGGGGACACAGGGCTGGCTCTGAGCCCCTGTCCCGTGTGGCCCCGCCCAGGTGCCCGCGGTGTCACTCGTGTCACTCACCATGTCCAGCCACTGGTGGGCGGTGACAGCCATGTGTGTCCCCAGGGGCTTGGTCAGCACCAGCACGTCCCCAGGCACGGCGCTGTCCGGCCTGGCCAGGGCTGGGGTCAGCATGGGACACGCCCAGGGCCCGGGACACGCCCCCTGCTCAAACCCCACCCCATATCCCAAACCCCACCCCCATGTCCCAAACCCCACCCCCATGTCCCAAACCCCGCC
>NW_024367495.1:84628-98830 GCF_014805655.1 Passer montanus
CATGTCCCAAACCCCACCCCATCTCCCAAGGCCTGCCTGTCACTCACATGACAAACCCACTTGATTGACAATGATCCCACCCTGTCCCCAAGCCCCACCCACCACTCATGAGAACCTCACTTGATTGACAGGTGGCCATGGCCACACCCCCCGCCAAGCCCCGCCCACCCCTCCAATCACGGCTTCCACTGGCAGCAGTGACCCTGCCCCAGGACCCGCCCCTGCCACTCAGAAATGATTGACAGATGGCAGCGGCCCCACCCATCATTTGCAGAAATGATTGGCAGGAGGCAGTAGCTCCTCCCACCACACCAATGACTGACAGGAGGCAATGGCCCCTCCCATCACACCAATGATTGACAGACACAGTGGTCCAACCCCCACACCAGTGATTGGCAGGTGGCAGTGGACCCGCCCATCACAGCAGTGATCGACAGGTGGCCCTGCCCATCACACCAGTGATTGGCAGGTGGCAGTGGCCCCGCCCATCACACCCATGATTGGCAGGGGGCAGTGGCCCCGCCCATCACACCAGTGATTGGCAGGTGGCAGTGGACCCGCCCATCACACCCATGATTGGCAGGTGGCAGTGGCCCCGCCCATCACACCAGTGATTGGCAGGTGGCAGTGGCCCCGCCCATCACAGCAGTGATTGACAGGTGGCAGTGACCCTGTCACACCCGTGATTGGCAGGGGCCAGTGGCCCCGCCCAGGACTCACATGATGAACTCGCTGGATTGGCAGACAGCGGTGGCCACGCCCCCCACGATGACCCAGGGGTTGAGCACGGTGTGTCCCCCTGTCACCGACGTCCCCCCGTCCTCGGCCGCGTCCCGGAAGCCCTGGATGATCAGCGGCATCACCTTGTCCCTCTCCTGGGGGGACACCAGCGGCCCTGTCACCTCCTGTGACCCTGCCACCCCTCAGTGTCCCCTGTCACCCCCAATGTCCCTGTCATCTCAGTGTCCCGTCCCTGCTGTGTCACTGTCACCTCCTGTGTCCCTGCCACCCCTCAGTGCCCGGCCCTGTCACCTCCTGTGTCCCTGTCACCCCCTCAGTGTCCCTGTCACCCCCTCAGTGTCCCCTGTCACCCCCCAATGTCCCTGTCCCTGCTGTGTCACTGTCACCTCCTGTGTCCCTGCCACCCCTCAGTGCCCCTGCCACCCCTCAGTGTCCCTGTGACCCACTCCTGTCCCCTCAATACATCTGTCACTCTCATCCCTGCCACCCCCTGTCCCCTGTCCCCAGTGTCACTGCGAGCCCCCTCCCCATGTCCCTGTCCCTGTCACCTCCTTGCTCAGCAGCACCAGGACATTGTCACCCTGTCCTCCCCATGTCCCTGTCACCCCCTCCCTCATGTGCTGGTTGACGCTGTCACACTCAGGGTGTGTCTCTGTGTCCCCCCCATGTCCCCTGTCCCTGTCCCCTCCTCGCCCAGCAGCACCAGGACATTGTCACACTCAGGGTGTGTCCCTGTCCCCCCCGTGTCCCTGTCCCTGTCACCTCCTTGCCCAGCAGCACCAGGACATTGTCACCTTGTCCCCCCCATGTCCCTGTCCCTGCCACCTCCTCGCCCAGCAGCACCAGGACATTGTCACACTCAGGGTGTGTCCCTGTCCCCCCCCGTGTCCCTGTCACCTCCTCGCTCATGCGCTGGCTGACGCTCAGCAGCATCAGGACATTGTCACACTCTGTCACCCCCATGGCGTACAGGTCACTCAGCACGTTGGCACAGGCGATGCGGCCCTGCAACGGGGGAGGGGTTTGGGGGGTCTGCAACAGGACTGGGGGGCCCAAAATGGGATTGGGGGGGCCCAAAATGGGATTGGGGGGGCTCAAAATGGGATTGGGGGGGCCCAAAATGGGATTGGGGGGTCCAGGACAGGACTGGGGGACCCCAATGGTGTTTGGGGGCCCAAAGTGGGATTGGAGGGGTCCAAGGTGGAGTTTGGGGGCCTTGGGATCAAATCCGTGGGGGTCCAAAGGGGATCTGGAGTCCCCACAGGGGATTTGGGGTCCCCAGGGTGGATTTGGAGTGGCCAGGATGGGACTGGGGGGTTCTGAGTGAATTTGGGGTCCCCAGGGGGGATTTGGGGTGCCCAGAGTCAGATTTGGGGGTCCTTGGGGGAATTTGGGGTGCCCAGGGTGGGATGTGGGGTTCCCAGGGTGGATTTTGGGGTGTAGAGGAAGATCTTGGGGTCTGCAGATGGAATTTGGGGGGCCTGAAAGGATTTGGGATACTCAGGGTGAGGTTTGGGGGGTCCAGGGTAGAACTGGGGGACCCCAGTGGGGTCTGGGGAGGGGCCCAGGAAGGTTTGGGGGTCCCAGGAGGGAGGAAGAGACTCAGGGGGCTCAGGGGAGAACTGGGGGGCCCCCTGGAGGGATTTGGGGGTTCCCTGGGGGGGCGAACGGCAATTTGGAGTTTCCCAAGAGTCCTGATGGGATCTGGGGGGGCCCCAGGGCTGATTTTGGGGTGCAAGGGCGTGTTTATGGGGCCCAAGGAGGGGTCCGAGGTGTTTTTTTTTGGGGTGCAAGGGGTATTGAGGGGGTCCCAGAGGGCAGAGGATGGGGCTGGGGTGCAAGACGTATTGATGGGGTCCCAGGGGGGTTTTTGGGGTCCCAGGGGTGGTTTTGGGGTGACTTTGGGGTGCAGGGGCTATTCCTGGGGTACCATCATGTAGGGGTCATCGATGATGGGGTAGAAGAAGTCGGTGGTCTGCACCAGCGAGAGCCCCCCGTGCCGCAGCGGGATCACACACGAGTCCAGCCCGATGCCTGCGGGCACCGGGGGCTCAGGGGGGCACCAGGGGGGCACTGAGCCCATGACGGGTGGCACGAGGGGGGCACCGAACCCACCAGGGGTGGCACAAGGGGGGCACCGAGCCCCAGGCACCGAGGGCTCAGGGGGGCACCAGGGGGGCACCGAGGGCTCAGGGGGGGAACCAGGGGGGGCATCAAGCCCATGACTGGGGCACCAAGCCCCTCATGGGGGGCACCGAGCGCTCAGGGGGGCACGACGGGGGCACTGAGCCCATCATGGGGGGCATGAGAGGGGGCACTGAGCCCTCAGTGGGGGCACCAAGCCCACCAGGAGTGGCACAAGGGGGACATCAAGCCCATGACTGGGGCACCGAGCCCCTCATGGGGGGCACAACGGGGGCACTGAGCCCATGACGGGTGGCATGAGGGGGGCACCGAACCCACCAGGGGTGGCACAAGGGGGGCACCGAGCCCCTCATGGCAGCACAGCCCCCGCCGGGGGTGGGGGACCCAGGCTCAGGCAGAGCCGGATGGGGAGGGGAACGCGGATGCGGGCGGGAGGGGGGAGCCGGATCCGCGGGGGCCCCTCCCTCTCCCTCCCTCCCTTCCTCCCTCCCTCCGTCCCCAAATACCATTCTTTCCCAAATCAGTGGTGGCAGAGGGGTCGTGGCTGGGCGGGGCTTTGGGGCAGGTCCGGAGGGTGTGAGGGGAGGTCCCACCGTGGGACCCCCGGTGTCCCGGCGGGGCGAGTTCCCGTCCCGGGGGGATCGGGGGGCTCAGGGGGACTCAGCCCGGGGGCTCAGGGGGGCTCAGCCCGGTGTCCTCCTGCCCCCCTCAGTGACTCCAGTGTGCCCGCAGTGTCGTGGCGGGTGAAATCCTCATCCTGGGGGGTCTCGGGGGGCTCAGCCCGGTGACCCGCGGTGTCCCTGCAGTGTCGTGGTGGGGGGAGTTCCCTTCCCGGGGGTCTCAGGGGGGCTCAGCCCGGTGACCCCGGTGTCCCACAGTGTCGTGGTGGGGGAAGTTCCCTTCCCGGGGGTCTCAGGGGGGCTCAGCCCGGTGACCCCGGTGTCCCACAGTGTCGTGGCGGGTGAAGTACGCCAGCCTGGGCGTGCTGGTGCTGCAGAACGCGTCGCTGGTGCTCAGCATCCGCTACGTGCGCACGCTGCCCGGGGAGCGCTTCCTGCCCACCACCGCCGTGGTGATGGCCGAGGCCATGAAGGGCAGCGCCTGCCTGCTGCTGCTGCTCATCCAGCACCGACCCGAGCCCTCCTGGCTCCCCCAGACCCCTCAGCGCCCCTCTGAGGGCTCCCCCAAGCCCCTGAGACCCCTCAGCGCCCCCGCCGTGTCCCTGAGCCCGCCCGGAGCCCCCAGGCCCCCGGTCCGAGGCTCCCCGCGGCCCTGCCGGGCTCTCCGCTCTCTCACCCAGCGCCGGGGCCCCGCCGCTCTCCGCTTCCGCCCCTTCCCCTCCGCCTCCTCCTCCCGGGCGCTGCCCCTCCAGTCCCGCCAGGAGCTTGAGCAGCGTCTCCTGCGGGACTTTGCAGCCTCAGCCGCGCAGCTCGCCGTAGGCCGTGAGGCGCCAGGACGGGTCCAGCCCCAGCGCCGCCGGGTCCCAGCGCCGCGACCCGCCCGCCACCGCCGCCATCTTGGAATGCGCCGGCCCGCCGAGCGCCGCTGCCCCTGATTGGCTGCGGCCCTGCCAGCGGCGGGCGCTGATTGGGCGACGCGTGAGGAAGGCGGGCGGGGATTGGTGGGTTTGCGGAGGGGGAGGTGGTGCGAGTGCTGGGCGGAGCCTAAGGGGGGTGTGAGAGGTGAGAAGAGCGGCGATTGGTCTGTGGGTGAGGGAGGCGTGGCTTGTGGGGAGAGAGGCGGAAACCGCGCGAGTCGGCGGCGGGAAGCGCGCGAGGCGAGCGCTGATTGGTCTGGCTGGCTCGGAGGGCGTGGCGCCGCGCGAAAGTGCGCGCGGGGATTGGCTGGACCGAGCGGGGGCGGAGCCGCTCCCCCTCTGTGGGCGGAGCCGCGGCGTGGCCGGAAGCGGAAGTGCTGTGCAGGTGCCACCATGGCGGCCCCGGGGGCGGCGGACGGGGGAGGCTCCGGAGATTCTGCTGCTGCTGCTCATCCAGCACCGGGGTGAGCGGGGACACGGGGGCATGGGGACATGGGGACAGCAGGGACACAGGGACATGGAGCTGTGCCTGCTGCTGCTGCTCATCCAGCACCAGAGTCAGTGGGGACATTGGGGACAGCAGGGACCTTGGGGATAATGGGTATTTTGGGGACACTGGGACATGGGGACAGTGGGGACATGGGGATAGTGGGGACACGGGGACAGGGCCACACCTGGTGCCGTGCCATCCTCCAGCTCTGAGGTGAGCACGGGCTGGGGCGATGGGGACACAAAGGGGACACGAGGCACCAGGAGGGGACTTGGGAGGGGTCACACGGTGAGGACACAGGGGACATTGGGGACTTTGGAGGGGTGAAGGTGACAAGTGGCAGAGCCGTGGGGGAGTCGCGGTGGGGGGTGACAGGGGCGGAGTGGCCGTGGCCAGCCCGGCCACGTCCCTGTCACCGAGCCCTGTCCCCCCAGGCAGTGTCCGGCAGACGGCGGTGACGCTGCACGAGGCCGTGGTGGGACAGTTTGGGGACACGCTGCGCCTGGCTGTCCCCTCCCTCATCTACACCCTGCAGAACAACCTGCAGTACGTGGCCATCTCCAACCTGCCCGCGGCCACCTTCCAGGTGGGACAGGACACAGCTGGCACACGGGGACAGGTGGTGCATAGGGACAGGTGGCACACAGGGACGGGTGGCACACGGGGACGGATGGCACACGGGGACAGCTGGCACACGGGGACGGGTGGTGCATAGGGACAGGTGGCACATGGGGATGGGTGGCACACGGGGACAGGTGGTACACGGGGAGGTGATGAGCTCAGGGACCTTGGGGACCATGGTGCTGTCCCTGTGCCCGTGTCCTTGTGACAGTCATGGTGTCCTTGTTGTCATGTCCCTGTGACAGTCACTATGTCTCTCTTCTCGTGTCCCTGTGACGGTCACAGTGTCCTTGTCCTCATGTCCTGACAGTCACAGTTCCCGTGTTCCTGTCCCCATGTCCCTGTGACGATGTCCAGGGTCCCTGTCCCTGATGTCCCTGCTGGTGACAGTATCTGTGTCCCTGTGCACGTGTCACACCATGGGGACACGGGGCTGTGCCTGCTGCTGCTGCTGCTCATCCAGCACCGGGGTAGGACACGGGGACATGGGGACACTGGGGACATGGGGACATGGGGCTGTGCCTGCTGCTGCTGCTCATCCAGCACCGGGGTAGGACACGGGGACATGGGGACACTGGGGACATGGGGACATGGGGCTGTGCCTGCTGCTGCTGCTCATCCAGCACTGGGGTAGGACATGGGGACATTGGGGACAGCAGGGACACAGGGACATGGAGCTGTGCCTGCTGCTGCTGCTCATCCAGCACCAGAGTCAGTGGGGACATTGGGGACAGCAGGGACCTTGGGGATAATGGGTATTTTGGGGACACTGGGACATGGGGACAGTGGGGACATGGGGATAGTGGGGACACGGGGACAGGGCCACACCTGGTGCCGTGCCATCCTCCAGCTCTGAGGTGAGCACGGGCTGGGGCGATGGGGACACAAAGGGGACACGAGGCACCAGGAGGGGACTTGGGAGGGGTCACACGGTGAGGACACAGGGGACATTGGGGACTTTGGAGGGGTGAAGGTGACAAGTGGCAGAGCCGTGGGGGAGTCGCGGTGGGGGGTGACAGGGGCGGAGTGGCCGTGGCCAGCCCGGGCACGTCCCTGTCACCGAGCCCTGTCCCCCCAGGCAGTGTCCGGCAGACGGCGGTGACGCTGCACGAGGCCGTGGTGGGACAGTTTGGGGACACGCTGCGCCTGGCTGTCCCCTCCCTCATCTACACCCTGCAGAACAACCTGCAGTACGTGGCCATCTCCAACCTGCCCGCGGCCACCTTCCAGGTGGGACAGGGGACGGGTGGCACACGGGGACAGGTGGTGCATAGGGACAGGTGGCACACGGGGATGGGTGGCACATGGGGGGAGGTGGCACATGGGGACAGCTGGCACACGGGGACGGGTGGTGCATAGGGACAGGTGGCACACAGGGACGGGTGGCACACGGGGATGGGTGGCACACGGGGACAGCTGGCCCGTGGGGACAGGTGGCACATGGGGATGGGTGGCACACGGGGACGGGTGGCACATGGGGGGAGGTGGCACATGGGGACAGCTGGCACACGGGGACGGGTGGCACACAGGGACAGGTGGTGCATGGGGACAGGTGGCACACGGGGAGGTGATGAGCTCAGGGACCTTGGGGACCGTGGTGCTGTCCCTGTGCCCGTGTCCTTGTGACAGTCATGGTGTCCTTGTTGTCATGTCCCTGTGACAGTCACTATGTCTCTCTTCTCGTGTCCCTGTGACGGTCACAGTGTCCTTGTCCTCATGTCCTTCTGACAGTCACAGTTCCCGTGTTCCTGTCCCCATGTCCCTGTGACGATGTCCAGGGTCCCTGTCCCTGATGTCCCTGCTGGTGACAGTATCTGTGTCCCTGTGCCCATGTCACACCTGTGTCTGTGTCCTGCAGGTGACCCTGTTCTCATCCCTGTCCTTGTCCCCAGGTGTCCCTATCCCCATGTCACCCTGTCCCTGCTGTCCCACAGGTGACATGCCAGCTGCAGATCCTGTCCCTGTCCCCACAGGTGTCCCTGTCCCCACAGGTGTCCCTGTCCCCATGTGACCAGATCCCTGCTGTCCCTGCAGGTGTCCCTGTCCTCAGGTGTTCTTGTCCCCCATGTGTCACTGTGTCCCCATCCTGCAGGTGACCCTGTCCCTGCTGTCACCAGCTGTCCCTGTCTCCAGGGTGACCCTGTCCCTGTCCCCAGGTGACTGTCCCCAGGTGACCCTGTTCTTGTTCCCAGGTGACTGTCCCTGTCCCTGCTGTCCCCCAGTGACTGTGCTTGTCTCCCAGGTGACTGTCCCCATGTCTCTGTGCCCATGTCCCCATCCCTGTCTGCAGGTGACTGTCCCCATGTTCCTGTTCCTAGCTGACTGTCCCTGTCCCCAGGTGACTGTCCCTGTCCCCACCCCTGTCCCCACAGGTGATGTCCCTGTCCCTGCTGTCCCCCAGTGACTGTGCTTGTCTCCCAGGTGACTGTCCCCATGTCTCTGTGCCCATGTCCCCATCCCTGTCTGCAGGTGACTGTCCCCATGTTCCTGTTCCTAGCTGACTGTCCCTGTCCCCAGGTGACTGTCCCTGTCCCTACCCCTGTCCCCACAAGTGATGTACCAGCTGAAGATGCTGTTCCTCTCCTCATGTCCCTGTCCCCATGTCCCCGTCCCCAGCTGACTGTCCCCATCCCCATCCTCGCAGGTGACGTACCAGCTGAAGATGCTGTTTCTCTCCCTGTGTCCCTGTCCCCAGCTGACTGTCCCCATCCCCATCCTCGCAGGTGACGTACCAGCTGAAGATGCTGTTTCTCTCCCTGTGTCCCTGTCCCCAGCTGACTGTCCCCATCCCTCTCCCCATGTCCCTGTCTCCATGTCCCTGTCCCCAGCTGACTGTCCCTATCCCTGTCCCCATGTCCCTGTCCCGTGTCCCCGTCCCCAGCTGACTGTCCCCATCCCTCTCCCCATGTCCCTGTCTCCATGTCCCTGTCCCCATGTCCATGTCCCCAGCTGACTGTCCCCATCCCCCAGGTGACGTACCAGCTGAAGATGCTATCCCTGTCCCCATGTCTCTGTCCCCATGTCCCTGTCCCCATGTCCCTGTCCCCGTCCCCAGCTGACTGTCCCTGTCCCTGTCCCCATGTCCCTGTCCCCGTCCCCAGCTGACTGTCCCTGTCCCTGTCCCCATGTCCCTGTCCCCGTCCCCAGCTGACTGTCCCTGTCCCTGTCCCCATGTCCCTGTCCCCGTCCCCAGCTGACTGTCCCTGTCCCTGTCCCCATGTCCCTGTCCCCGTCCCCAGCTGACTGTCCCCATCCCTGTTCCCATGTCTCTGTCCCCATGTCCCTGTCCCTAGCTGACTGTCGCCATGTCCCTCTCCCCATGTCCCTGTCCCCGTCCCCAGCTGACTGTCCCCGTCCCCATCCCGCAGGTGACGTACCAGCTGAAGATGTTCCTCTCCCCATGTCCCTGTCCTCATGTCCCTGTCCCCATGTCCCTGTCCCTGTCCCCGTCCCCAGCTGACTGTCCCCCTCCCGCAGGTGACGTACCAGCTGAAGATCCTGACCACGGCGCTGTTCTCGGTGCTGCTGCTGGGCACGGCGCTGTCGCGGCTGCAGTGGCTGTCGCTGGCGCTGCTCTTTGCGGGCGTGGCGCTGGTGCAGGCGGAGCAGGCGCGGGCCGTGCCCCCTCCGGCGGCGCTGGCGCCGTCCGCGGGCCCCGAGGGCCCGGCGCAGAGCTACGCCGTGGGGCTGGCGGCCGTGGCCGCCTCCTGCCTGTCCTCGGGCTTCGCCGGCGTCTACTTCGAGCGGCTGCTGAAGCGCTCGGGCGGCTCCATCTGGCTGCGCAACGTGCAGCTGGGCGCCGTGGGCACGGCCGTGGGGCTGGGCGCCATGCTGGCCGCCGAGGGCCCGGCCGTGGCCGCGCTCGGCTTCTTCTACGGCTACAACGGCGCCGTGTGGGCCGTGGTGGTCAACCAGGCGGCCGGGGGGCTGCTGGTGGCCGTGGTGGTCCGCTACGCCGACAACATCCTCAAGGGCTTCGCCACGGCGCTGTCCATCCTGGCCTCCACGGCCGCCTCGGCGCACCTCTTCGGCTTCCGGCCGCGCGCGCCCTTCCTGGCCGGCACCGCCATGGTGCTGGCCGCCGTGGTGCTCTACGGGCGGCCCCGCGGCCAGGCCGGCCACCGCAGCCAGGACGGCGGCAAGTCAGTGGGGCCCTAGGCAGCCCTGGGGACGGCCGGGGGGCCACCGGGACGGGGAGGGGACGGGGGGCCGTGAGCGGGGCGGGGGCCCGGCTGAGGGGGCGGCAGGTGAGGGTGCCCAGGTGAGGGGTCAGCACTGAGGGTGCCCAAGTGAGGGGTCAGCACTGAGGGGTCAGCAGGTGAGGGTGCCCAGGTGAGGGGTCAGCACTGAGGGGTCAGCAGGTGAGGGTGCCCAGGTGAGGGGTCAGCACTGAGGGGTCAGCAGGTGAGGGTGCCCAGGTGAGGGGTCAGCACTGAGGGTGCCCAGGTGAGGGGTCAGCAGGTGAGGGTGCCCAGGTGAGGGGTCAGCACTGAGGGGTCAGCAGGTGAGGGTGCCCAGGTGAGGGGTCAGCACTGAGGGTGCCCAAGTGAGGGGTCAGCACTGAGGGGTCAGCAGGTGAGGGTGCCCAGGTGAGGGGTCAGCACTGAGGGGTCAGCAGGTGAGGGTGCCCAGGTGAGGGGTCAGCACTGAGGGTGCCCAGGTGAGGGGTCAGCACTGAGGGGTCAGCAGTGAGGGTGCCCAGGTGAGGGTGCCCAGGTGAGGGGTCAGCACTGAGGGGTCAGCAGTGAGGGTGCCCAGGTGAGGGGGCCCAGGTGAGGGGTCAGCACTGAGGGTGCCCAGGTGAGGGGTCAGCACTGAGGGGTCAGCAGGTGAGGGTGCCCAGGTGAGGGGTCAGCACTGAGGGGTCAGCAGTGAGGGGGCCCAGGTGAGGGGGCCCAGGTGAGGGGTCAGCACTGAGGGGTCAGCACTGAGGGTGCCCAGGTGAGGGGTCAGCACTGAGGGGTCAGCAGGTGAGGGTGCCCAGGTGAGGGGTCAGCACTGAGGGTGCCCAGGTGAGGGGTCAGCAGGTGAGCGGTCAGCAGGTGAGGGTGCCCAGGTGAAGGTGCTCAGGTGAGGGGTCAGCACTGAGGGTGCCCAGGTGAGGGGTCAGCACTGAGGGGTCAGCAGGTGAGGGTGCCCAGGTGAGGGGTCAGCACTGAGGGGTCAGCAGTGAGGGGTCCGCAGGTGGCAGGGGCTCATTAGGCTTGTTATGCTCATTAGGGCTCGTTAGGATGGTGGAGGAGCTCGGGGGTCCCCAGGGTCAGCAAGGGGGGACCCCCCCGGTCTTGGCCTTGATTGGGTGGTGGGGGCTCATTAAGGCTCGTTAGGGACCTGCAGGGACTCATTAATTATGGGCAGCTCATTAAGGCGATTTGGGTCTTGGACATTAATGAGGTCAGTGGGGTTAATGAGGTTAATGAAGGAGCTCTGGGTTAACGAGGGCAGAGGTTAACGGGGTCAGCGGGGTTAATGAAGAGTTAATGAGGGGCTCATTGGGACCCTGCCCCCTCTGTGGGGATCCCCTCCCCCCCAGCCCCCCCGCCCGGTGGGGGAGGGGCCGGATGTACAGATTTTGTAGGGGGGAGGGGCCGGGCGCGTTTTTAACGAGCTTTGGGGCTAATAAAGGCGGATTTGGTTAAAGCGCGTGTGGGGGGGCACTAACACACTAACACGGGCTGGGGTCCTATGGGATCCATAGGGGACTGCCCGGGGCTGTGTGGGATCCCTAGGGGCTGCCTGGGGACCCATGGGATCCATAGGGGACACTGCCCAGGCCCCACAGGATCCATAGGGGACACTGCCCAGGCCCCACAGGATCCATGGGAGCCCCCCAGGGCCATACAGGATCCATAGGGGATGCCCAGGGCGGTATGGGATCCATAGGGGACACTGCCCAGATGTCTCAGGAGCCACTCAGGGCCGTACAGGATCCATAGGGTCTCTCCTGCATGCCACAGGAGCCCCCCAGGGCTCGATGGGATCCATAGGGGACTGCCCAGGGGATCCCACGGAGCTCTCCCAGCCCCTACAGACCCCCCTGGAGCCCCCCAGGCCTCACAGGATCCATAGGGTCCCTCAGGGTCTCTCTCTCTTGCAGGTCTCCCAGCAAGGCCAAGGGCACCTGACGGCTCCGAGCGACCCCCCGGGCCCTATAGGATCCATATGGACCCTCCCCCTCGGGCCCTATAGCATCCATATGGACCCTGCCCCCAGTCCCTGTGGGGGCCATATGGACCCTCCCTCTCCTGGGGGCTATAGGGACCCTCCCCCCCAGTCCCTATAGGGGCCATATGGACCCCCCCAGTCCCTATAGGGGATACAGGGGCACTCCTGGTTCCCATAGGAGCACTATGTCCGCTCTCCCCCACCCCCGCTCCGGGGGCTATAGGTCCCCCCCCAGTCCCTATATTGGCCCTATGGACCCCCCCAGTCCCCGTAGGGGATACAGGGGCACTCCTGGTTCCCATAGGAGCACTATGGCCGCTCTCCCCCACCCCCGCTCCGGGGGCTATAGGTCCCCCCCCAGTCCCTATAGTGGCCATAGGGCCCCCCGCGCGTTTTTGAGGTGAATTAAGAGGATTTTGGTCAAAGCTTTGATTCCGAGCCATCGCCAGGGGGCGCCAAACCCCCCCAACCCGTCCGCGCATGCGCCGCCCTTCGCGTTCCCATTGGCCACCCGGGAATGATTGACAGGAACCATCGAGGCGAGGCTTTATTGGTCCCACGGCGGCCGCGCGGCGCCACTTCCGCCCGAGAAAGCGCGGGAAAGCCCCGGAGCGGAAGTCGGGACCATCGAGAGGCGCTGCCGGCGGCGCGGAGCGGCCCCCGCGGGGCGGCCGCAGCGGCCGCGCTCTCTGTGGCGCCCGGTCCTCCCAGGCGCGCCCAGTGGCTCCCAGTGCTCCCAGTTTGCCCCCAGTGGCCTCGCAGAGCCTCAGCGCAACAGCCGGGCCAGCACCCAGCAGCCCAGCGTCACCCAGTGGCTGGCCCAGTTCAGCTCGGACCACTTGCGCACGGTGTAGGCCATGCCGTAGCCCTGAGGGGCGAGATGGCGTCAGGGCGCGCCCAATGGCGACCCCAAACCTCGAGGGGCTCCGGGGGGCTCGGGGGTCCCACCTGCTCCTCCACGGCATCCTCAGCCTCCACATCGAACAGGGCGCCCAGGTAGGACAGGTGGAAGAGGGCCAGGGCGCCCAGGGCCGCGTTCAGAGCCCGCACCCACAGCGTCTGCGGGACCCCGGAAACCTCAGGGACCCCAAAACCCTCAGGGACTCCCAAAACCCCTGATCACACCCACAGCGTCTGCGGGACCCCAGAAACCTCAGGGACCTCAAAACCCTCAGGGACCCCCAAAACCCTCAGGGACCCCCAAAACCTTCCAGGGACCCCCAAAACCCTCAGGGACCCCCAAAACCTTCCAGGGACCCCCAAAACCCTCAGGGACCCCCAAATCCCCTGTTCACCCCCCACAACCACAGCGTCTGTGGGACCCCGGAAACCTCAGGGACCCCCCCAAAGCCGCCAAATCCCCCCGAGTGCCTGCAGGAACCCCGAACCCTCTGGCTGTGCCCCCAGCCCTCCCCTCAGAGCCCCCCAACCCCTGTGCCCTCCCCTGGGGCCCCCCGGGCCCCCCCCTCCCCCCCCCCCCCCCCCCCCCCCCCCCCCCCCCCCCCCACTGCAGGCTCCGCCCACATAGCCCTGCCCATCACTGCAGGCTCCACCCACATAGCCCTGCCCATCACCGCAGACTCCGCCCACACTCACATAGCCCTGCCATCACTGCAGGCTCCACCCACATAGCCCTGCCCATCACCGCAGGCCCCGCCCACATCCACATAGCCCTGCCCATCACTGCAGGCCCCGCCCACATAGCCCTGCCATCACCGCAGGCTCCGCCCACATAGCCCTGCCCATCACTGCAGGCTCCACCCACATCCACATAGCCCTGCCCATCACTGCAGGCTCCGCCCACATAGCCCTGCCCATCACCACAGGCTCCACCCACCCATTACAGCCCCTCCCATCACTGCAGGCTCCACCCACATCCACATAGCCCTGCCCATCACTGCAGGCTCCGCCCACATAGCCCTGCCATCACTGCAGGCTCCACCCACATCCTCTCACAGCCCTGCCCATCACTGCAGGTCATAGCCCCGCCCATCACTGCAGGCCACACCCATCATAGCCCCGCCCATCACTGCAGGCTCCACCCACACCCTCATAGCCCTGCCAATCACTGCAGGCTCCACCCACACCTACACTGCCCCACCCATCACAGTAGGCTCCACCCACTCCTAATAGCCTTGCTCATTATGGCAGGCTCCACCCACACCCACATAGCCCCGCCCATCACTGCAGGCTCCACCCACACCCTCGTAGCCCCACCCAGCACCACCAGGCTCTGCCCACAGCAGTGAAGCCCCACCCACACCTTTAGGCCACACCCACCTTTAAACCCCCGCTAGTTAAGCCCCTCCCATTTGCCCCGCCCCAGCCCCGCCCCTTAAAGGGCCGGCGCTGACCGTGCTCGGCGTAGGTGATGAGGCCCAGGGAGAGCAGCACCGCGGCCAGGTGGAAGCTGAGGCCCTGGGGACAGGGGACATCGCGGTCTGGGGGGGCTCTGGGGGGTCTGGGGGCTTTTTGGGGGGTCTGAGGGGCTTTTTGGGGGGTC
>NW_024367495.1:100722-102527 GCF_014805655.1 Passer montanus
AGTGGGGGGCTTTGGGGGGCCAAGGGGGCTTTGGGGGTGTCCCCCAGCAGACTGGGGGGCCAGGGGGGATTCGAGGGGAGCCCAGCAGGGGTTGGGGGTGTCGCAGAGTTTTGGGGTTCCAAGGAGTCCCGGGGGGTTTTGGGGTCCCCAGGGGGGAGTTGGGATGGGGGTCTCATGTGCAGGGGGACACTGCTGGGGTTTGGGGTCCCTCACAGGCAGCAGGGCACTGGGGTGGGGTTTGGGATGCTTTTGGGATGGTTTGGGGGGTTTTTGGGGTCCCTCTCATGCAACAGGGCGCTGGGGTGATTTGAAGGGGGGGTTTGGGGGTGCCCAGGGTGGGTTTTTGGGGTGTTTTTAGGTGTTTTGAAGTGGTTTTGGGGTTTTTTAGGGTGTTTTTGGGTCCCTCACGTGCAGCAGGGCGCTGGGGTGTTTTGAGGTAGTATTTTTGGGATGTTTTTGGGGTGGTTTTTGGGTGTTTTGGGTCCCTCACGTGCAGCAGGGCGCTGGCTGCGTAGGTGCCCAGCACGGCGGCGAAGGTGCCCAGGCAGCGAGCGGTCTGGAACACGTCTGCAGGGGACACCAGGGACACCGGTGTGGGACACCGGTGTGACCAATGCGGGCTCCAGGGCACCCCCCCAGTGTCCCCAGTGCTCACAGGTGTGCAGCCAGCGGGACATGGGCAGGTTCCAGTTTGTCACCACCTCGGCCATGGAGCGCGGCAGCTCCACCCGCAGGGGCCGGGACACCGCCAGGTCCCTGGGGACACGGGGGACATCAGGGACAGTGTGACACACAGGGACACCGCCAGGTCCCTGGGGACACGGGGGACATCAGGGACAGTGTGACACACAGGGCAGTGTCACACACTCTAAGTGTCACAGTGTCACACACGTGGCAGTGTCACTGGCAGCCAGTGTCACACACTCAGTGTCACACACAGGTCAGTGTCACGCGGGTCAGTGTCACACACTATCAGTGTCACAGTGTCACGCACAGGTCAGTGTCACGCGGGTCAATGTCACACACTATCAGTGTCATAGTGTCACACTATCAATGTCACACTATCAGTGTCACACACGGGTCAATGCCACACACTAGCAGTGTCACACAGGGGTCAGTGTCACACTGTCAGTGTCACTCAGGGTGCAGTCCCCATCCCTGCAGTGTGTCCCTGTCCCCACAATGTGTCCCTGTACCTACAGTGTCCCTGTCCCCGCAGTCCCTGTCCTCGCAGTGTCCCTGTCCCCACAGGGTGTCCCTGTCCCCTCAGGGTGTCCCTGTCCCCAGTGCCGGTCCCTGCAGTGTCCCTGTCCCCACAGGGTGTCCCTGTCCCCGCAGGGTGTCCCTGTCCCCAGTCCCTGTCCCCGCAGTGTCCCTGTCCCCACAGTGTCCCTGTCCCTGCAGTGTCCCTGTCCCCGCAGTCCCTGTCCCCTCGGGGTGTCCCTGTCCCCTCAGGGTGTCCCTGTCCCCTCGGGGTGTCCCTGTCCCCATCCCTCACCAGTGCAGGTGCTCGTGGCGCTCGGTGTGGCCCGAGCCCGCCAGCGTGGCCGTGGCCTCGGACAGGAAGGCCACAAAG
The DNA here is from genome assembly GCF_014805655.1 of Passer montanus. Taxonomy (NCBI): domain Eukaryota; kingdom Metazoa; phylum Chordata; class Aves; order Passeriformes; family Passeridae; genus Passer; species Passer montanus. The sequence continues at coordinate 102,299 of NW_024367495.1, forward strand.
TAATTGCTGAAGTGGAACGAGAGGGCGCTCTCGTAGGCACGGAGCCACCTGGGACAGGGGACAGGGGACAGGGGACACGGGGGGTTTGGGGTTTGGAGGGGTTGGCGTGGTTTGGAGGAGATGCAAGGGGTTTGGGGGTGTTTGGGGGTTGTGTTTTGGGGGGTGTGAGGGGTTTGGAGAGGATGTGAGGGGTTTTGGGGGGGATTTGGGGGAGTTTGGGGTTTGGGGG
>NW_024367495.1:103422-103821 GCF_014805655.1 Passer montanus
GGGGAGATTTTGGATGGGGATTTTGGGGGGGATTTGAGGGGGATTTTGGGGGGAGATTTGAGGCGGATTTTGGGTGGGATTTGGGGGGATTGTGGGGTCCCACCTGCGCAGGGCCCGTGCCCCGTACAGGGGCAGCAGGCTGGAGAACAGGAACGGGGCCAGGCAGGTGCTGACCAGCAGGCAGAGCAGGGCCAGCCCCAGGCTGCGCAGCCCCTTCCGCGCCCACGCCGCGCTCTGGGGACGGCGTGTCAGGGACGGGGACACCCCCACAGGGACACCCCCACAGGGACACCCCCACACCCAGCCCCATCACTGACACCCCCACAGGGGCAGACACTCCCACAGACACCCCCAAACCCACAGGGACACCCCCAAACCCCACCCCCCACACCGACACCC
>NW_024367495.1:103829-104235 GCF_014805655.1 Passer montanus
CCCCTGTGCTCTTCAAAGCGCCCCAATCCCCCTTTTTCTCCACCAAATCCCCATTTCCCCCTAATCCCCCATTTCCCCAATTTCCCCCAAATCCACCATTTCCCTCCAATTCACCATTTGCCCTCAAACTCCCCAAATCCCTATTTTCCCCAAATCCCCATTTTTCCCCCTCAAACCCCCATTTTCCCCAATTTCCCCCCAAATCCCCCATTTTCCCCAATCTGTTTTTTCTCTCCAATCCCCATTTTCCCCTCAAATCCCTGTTTTTTCCCCCTAATCCCCATTTTTCCCCCCAATCTCCCCATTTCCCCCCAATTCCCCAAACCCCCCCAATCCCTGTTTTTCCCCCAACCCCCCCAATCCCCATTCCTCTCCCAAATCTCCGTTTTCCCCGAATCCCCATTTT
>NW_024367495.1:104247-110037 GCF_014805655.1 Passer montanus
TCCCCGTTTCCCCCGCTGTCCCCCGTTGTTCCCCGTTTCCCCCCAATCCCCGCTGTCCCCCGTTGTCCCCTGTTTTCCCCCGTTCCCCCCGCTGTCCCCGTACCAGGGGCGGCCCCTCCACGGCTCTCAGGTAGCTGCCGAAGGGCTCCCAGGGCCCGAAGACCACGGAGCCGGGCGAGCACAGGTAGCCGAGCACCTGCGCGGGGCTGGGCTCGGCCGCGCCCGCGCCGCGGTCCAGGTCGAAGCCCAGCGACACGGCCTTCATGGCCACCACCATCTGCGCCCCTGCCGGGACAGCGCCCACAGCGTCAGGGCACCCCGAAACACCGGGGGGACCCTAAAACATCGGGGGGACCCTAAAACATCGGGGGAACCCGAAACATCGGGGGGAACCCGGAACACCGGGGGGACCCTAAAACATCGGGGGACCCTAAAACATCGGGGGGACCCGAAACACCGGGGGGAACCCGAAACATCGGGGGGACCCGAAACATCGGGGGGAACCCGAAACATCGGGGGAACCCCGAAACATCGGGGGAACCCGAAACACCGGGGGGAACCCGAAACATCGGGGGGACCCGAAACATCGGGGGGGACCCGAAACATCAGGGGGAACCCGAAACATCGGGGGGACCCGAAACATCGGGGGGAACCCGAAACATCGGGGGAACCCCGAAACATCGGGGGAACCCGAAACACCGGGGGGAACCCGAAACATCGGGGGGACCCGAAACATCGGGGGGGACCCGAAACATCAGGGGGAACCCGAAACATCGGGGGGACCCGAAACATCGGGGGGAACCCGAAACATCGGGGGAACCCCGAAACATCGGGGGAACCCGAAACACCGGGGGGAACCCGAAACATCGGGGGGACCCGAAACATCGGGGGGGACCCGAAACATCAGGGGGAACCCGAAACATCGGGGGGACCCGAAACATCGGGGGGAACCCGAAACATCGGGGGAACCCCGAAACATCGGGGGAACCCGAAACACCGGGGGGAACCCGAAACATCGGGGGGACCCGAAACATCGGGGGGGACCCGAAACATCAGGGGGAACCCGAAACATCGGGGGGACCCGAAACATCGGGGGGAACCCGAAACATCGGGGGAACCCGAAACACCGGGGGGACCCGAAACATCGGGGGGACCCTAAAACACCGGGGGGACCCGAAACAATATCGGAGGGACCCCAAAACATCGGGGGGAACCCGGCATCGGGGGGAACCCGAAACACCAGGGGGAACCCGAAACATCAGGGGGACCCCAGCATCGGGGGCACCCCGAAACATCAGGGGGGACCCCAGCAGCGGGGGGACCCTGAAACATCGGGGGGACCCCAAAACATCAGGCAGCCCAGCATCGGGGGCACCCCAAAACATTGGGGGGGATCCCGGCATCGCGGGGACCCCAAAATATCGGAGGGACCCCAAAACATCGGGGGGAACCCGGCATCGGGGGGAACCCGAAACACCAGGGGGAACCCGAAACATCAGGGGGACCCCAGCATCGGGGGCACCCCGAAACATCAGGGGGGACCCCAGCAGCGGGGGGACCCTGAAACATCGGGCACACAGACATCGGGGGGACCCCAAAACATCAGGAGGATCCTGGCATCGGGGGACCCTGAAACATTGGGGGGGATCCCAGCATCGCGGGGACCCCAAAATATCGGAGGGACCCCAAAACATCGGGGGGAACCCGGCATCGGGGGGAACCCGAAACACCAGGGGGAACCCGAAACATCAGGGGGACCCCAGCATCGGGGGCACCCCGAAACATCAGGGGGGACCCCAGCAGCGGGGGGACCCTGAAACATCGGGCACACAGACATCGGGGGGACCCCAAAACATCAGGCAGCCCAGCATCGGGGGCACCCCAAAACATTGGGGGGGATCCCGGCATCGCGGGGACCCCAAAATATCGGGGGGACCCCAAAACATCGGGGGGACCCCGGCATCGGGGGGACCCCAGCATCAGGGGGACCCCAAAACATTGGGAGGGACCCCAGCAGCGGGGGGACCCTGAAACATCGGGGGGACCCCAAAACATCAGGCAGCCCAGCATCGGGGGCACCCCAAAACATTGGGGGGGATCCCAGCATCGCGGGGACCCCAAAATATCAGGGGGGACCCCGGCAGCGGGGCATCCTGAAACATCGGCCACCCCGGCATCGGGGGAACCCCAAAACATCGGGCACCACGGCATCAGGGGACCCCGAAACATCGGGGGGACCCCGGCATCGGGGGCACCCCAAAAACATCGGGGGGACCCAAAAACATCGGGCACCCCGACATCGGGGGGACCCCGAAACATTGGGGGGGACCCTGGCATCGGGGGGACCTCAAAACATCAGGCAGCCTGGCATCAGGGGGACCCCGGCTTTGGAGGCACCCCAAAACATCGGGCACCACGGCATCGGGGGACCCCGAAACATCGGGGGGACCCCGGCATCGGGGGCACCCCAAAAACATCGGGGGGACCCAAAAACATCGGGCACACTGACATCAGGGGAGACCCGACATCAGAGGGGATCCCGAAATCAGGGGGGATCCCGACATCAGGGGAGACCCTGACATCAGGAGGGACCCAAAAAACATCGGGCACCCCGATATCGGGGGGAACCCCGAAAACAGGGGAGACCCAAAATTGGGAGGGGACCCAAACATCAGGGGGGATCCAAACATCAGAGGGGGCCCCGAAATCGGGGGAGACATCAGGGGAGACCCAATATCAGAGGGCATCCCGAAATTGGGGGGGACCCGACATCAGAGAGACCCCAAAATCAGAAGAGAACCCCAACATCAGAGGGACCCCAAAAACACTGGGGACTCCAACATCAGAGGGGACCCAACATCCGCAGCACCCCAAATTTAGAGGGGACCCCGAAAAAAGGGGGGACCCCAAAATCGGAGGGATCCCCAAAGCGTGGGGGGGGATGGGGTCTGTGGGGCTGCCCCCAGTCCCCCCCAGTCCATCCCAGTTTGTCCCAGTCCATGCCAGTCCATCCCAGTCCCTCCCAATCCCCTCCCAAACCCTCTCCCAGTTTATCCCAGACCCTCCCAGTGCCCCCAGTCCCCCCCAGTCCATCCCAGTTTGTCCCAGTCCATGCCAATGTCTCCTCCCAGTGCTCCCAGTGACCCCAAACCCTCTCCCAGTCCCTCCCAGTTTGTCCCAGTCCCCCCAGTCGCACCTTGCAGGCGCAGGCCAGCGAGAGCCCGCGCTCGCAGCACAGCCGCCCCTCCCAGTCCATCCCAGTCCCTCCCAGTGACCCCAAACCCCCTCCCAGTGCCCCCAAACCCCCTCCCAGTTTGTCCCAGTGCCCCCAGTCGCACCTTGCAGGCGCAGGCCAGCGAGAGCCCGCGCTCCCGGCACAGCAGCCCCTCCCAGTCCATCCCAGTCATTCCCAGTGCCCCCAAACCCCCTCCCAGTGCCCCCCAGCACCCCCGTACCCCATGAGCAGGTAGCTGAGGGCGGCCAGGGCCAGGCAGAGCCCGCGGTGGGCGCGGGCCCGGCTCAGCAGCAGGGTGAGCACGCAGAGCCCGCTCAGCAGGGCCACCCACAGCGCCTGCGCCCCGAAGAAATGGTGCAGGGCCAGGAGCCCCCCGGCCGCCGCCCCCGCGTGCTTCCCGCCCCGCGGCAGCGCTGTGGCACGGCCGTCAGGGGGTGCCCGAGCCGGCAGCACCCCCACACACGGGGTCCTGGACCCCTCACACGGGGTCCTGAACCCCAAACCACCAGCACCCCCAAACACGGGGTCCTGGACCCCTCACACGGGGTCCTGAACCCCAAACCACCAGCACCCCCACACCCGGGGGCCCTGAACCCCAAACCCCGGGGGTCCTGAACCCCAAACCACCAGCACCCCCAAATCCCGGGGGTCCTGAACCCCACACACCGGGGGGTCCTGAACCCCAAACCACCAGCACCCCCAAACACGGGGTCCTGAACCCCAAACCCCGGGGGTCCTGAACCCCAAACCCCAGGGGTCCTGAACCCCACACCCCAGGGGTCCTGAACCCCAAACCCCGTGGGACCCTGAACCCAAAACCAGCAGCACCCCCACACCCGGGGGTCCCTGAACCCAAAACCTCAGGATCCCTGAAACCAAAAATGGCAGCACCCCCAAACCCCAGGGGGTCCTGAACCCCAAACCCTGGGGGTCCCTGAACCCAAAACCGGCAGCACCCCCACACCCGGGGTCCTGAACCCCACACCCCGGGATCCCTGAACCCAAAACTGGCACGCCCCCAAACCCTGGGGGTCCCCAAACCCAAAACCCCCACACCCGGGGGCCCCTGAACCCCAAACCCCAGGATCCCTGAACCCGAAACCGGCAACACCCCCACAGCCTGAGGGACCCTTACCTAAAACCCCCGGGTCTCTGAACCCAAAACTGGCACACCCCCAAACCCTGGGGGTCCCCAAACCCAAAACCCCAGGAGTCTCTGAACCCAAAACCGGCAGCACCCCCAAACCCCAGGGGTCCCTGAACCTGAAACCCCGGGGGTCCCCAAACCCAAAACCAGCAGCACCCTCAGACCCTTGGGATCCCATCATCTCCAAACCCCAGGGGTCCTCGAACCCAAAACTGGCAGCACCCCCACACCCTGAGGGTCCCCTCACCTGAAACCCTGGGGTCTCTGAACCCAAAACCAGCAACGTCCCCAAACCCTGGGGGTCCCCTCACCCGAAACCCCCAAACCCCGGGGGTCCCTGAACTCAAACCCAGTATCACCCCCAAACCCTGGGTGTCCTCTCACCCAAAATCCAAAACCCCAGCACTCTCCTCTAGTCCCTCACAGCAAGGTGGTTGTTAAGGGGCGGGGCTCTGTTGCTATGGGCGGGGCCTCGTTGCCGGGCACTGTCTCCTGTTGCTAGGGTCCGTTGCGTTGCTAGGGGCGGGGCCTAACCGGGCTGCTTGCTAGGACGCAGTGAGGGATGCTAGGGGCGTGGCCTGTTGCCAGGGTGCGCGTTGCTAGGGGCGGGGCCTAATTGCCCGGAGCCGGGCGCTATTGGCTGTTGCCAGGGCCGGTTGTCAGGGGCGGGGCCTATCGCCATGGCAGCCAGGTGCCGCGGGCGCCGCGCGGAGCACTGTGGGCCGGTGGCGGTCCGAGCCGGCCCACAGTGCCCCGCGGCAGCGGCATGGAGCAGTACATCGTGCTGGGCCGCATCGGCGAGGGCGCGCACGGCGTCGTGTTCCGGGCCAAGCACCGCGAGGTGCGGCCGCGCCCGCGCTCTGGGGCCGCGCCCGGGCTCTGGGGCCGGGCTCTGGGGCCGGGGCCGGGCTCTGGGACCGCGCCCGGGCTGTGGGAGTGTGGGGCCGGGCTGTGGGGCCGGGCTCGGGCTGTGGGAGTGTGGGGATGTAGGGCTGTGGGATTGTGGGGCGGGGGTCGGGCTGTGGAACTGTGGGGCTGTGGGTCAGGCTGAGGGGCTGGGTTTTGGTTGTGGGGCCATGTTGTGGGGCTCTGGGGCCGGGGTTGGGCTCTGAGACTGTGGGGCTGTGGGGCTGTGGGACTGTGGAGCCGGGCTGTGGGGCTGGGTTTGGGTTGTGGGGCTGTGGGATTGTGGGGCCAGGGCCGGGCTGAGGGGCCGGGGGTCCCGGCCAGGCTCAGGCCCCTGCCTGACCCCCGTGCCCCCAGACCGGGGAGCTGGTGGCTCTCAAGAAGGTGCCGCTGCGGCGCCCCGAGGAGGGGCTGCCCCCCCAGACCCTGCGCGAGATCAAGGCCCTGCGCGAGATGGAGGCCCACCCCCACGTGAGAGACCCCCCCGGCCCCCCAAACCCGG
>NW_024367496.1:0-1567 GCF_014805655.1 Passer montanus
TTGGGGAGATCCCAAATTTGTTTTGGGGGTCCCAGGTGAGCCCAGGTGATTTAGAAACCTCCGGGTGCCCCAAAATTTGGGATTTTGGGGAAATATTTTTGGATTTTGTGGGAATTTTTGGGGATTTTGGGGAAAATTTGGAGGATTTGGGGGAAATTTTTCGGGTTCCAGGACTGTTGGGGGTCCCCAAATTTTTTGAGGGGTCCCAAATTTTTTGGGGGGGTCCCAGGTGATTTGGGAACCTCCAGATTTCACAAATTTGGGGATTTTGGGGGAATTTCCCAGCATTTGGGAGGAATTATTTGGGATTTTGGGGTGAAATTTTCTATTTTGGGGGGAATTTTTTGGTATTTTTGGGGTTTCCAGGAATTTTGGGGGGATCCCAAATTTTTTCGGGGTGGTCCCAGGTGATTTGGGAGCCTCCTGGTGTCCCAAATTTGGGGATTTTGGGGGAATTTCCCACAATTTTGGGAATTTTTTTTGCATTTTGGGGGATTTTTTTCCGGATTTTGGGGGAATATTTCGGGATTTTGGTGGTCCCAGGAATTTGGGGGTCTCCCTAAATTTTTTGGGGGGTCCCAGGTGATTTAGGAACCTCCAGGTGCCCCAAATTTGGGATTTTGGGGAAATTTTCCACAATTTCAGAATTTTTAAATTTATTTTGGGGAATTTTTTCGATTTTGGGGAAAGTTTTCGGGATTTTTTTGGGTTCCAGGAATTTGGGGGAATCCTAAATTTTTTGGGGGGGTCCCAGGGGATTTGGGAACCTCCTGGTGCCCCAAATTTGGGATTTTGGGGGAATTATTTTGGATTTTGGGGCATGTTTTCAGGATTTGGGAGGATTTTTTTTCCATTTTGGGGGGGAATTTTTCGGGATTTTTTGGGGTTTTCTCAAATCTGGGTCTCCCAAAATTCTTTTGGGTGGTCCCAGGTGATTTAGGAACCTCCAGATTTCCCAAATTTGGGCATTTTAGGAAGAATTTCCCGGCATTTGAGAGGAATCATTCAAGATTTTGGAGGGATTTTCTCAATTTTGGGGGGGATTTTTTGGTATTTTTGGTGCTCCCAGGAATTTTGGGCAATCCCAAATTTTTTTGGGTGGTCCCAGGTGATTTAGGAACCTCCAGATTTCCAAAATTTGGGCATTTTGGGGAAATTATTTTGGATTTTGGGGCTTTTTTTCCAAATTTTGGAGGAAAATTTTCAATTTCGGGGGGGATTTTTTCGGCATTTTTGGGGTTTTCTCAAATTTGTGTGTCCCAAATTTTTTGGGGGGCTCCCAGGTGATTTGGGAACCTCCAGATTTCCCAACTTTGGGGCATTTGGGGAGGAATTTTCCAGGATTTTGGAGGAATTATTCAGAATTTTGGGGTGAAATTTCAATTTTGGGGGGGATTTTTCGGCATTTTTGTGCTCCCAGGAATTTGGGGGAATCCCAAATTTTTTGGGGGCTCCCAGGTGATTTGGGAACCTCCAGATTTCCCAAATTTGGGATTTTGGGGAAATTATTTTGGATTTTGGGGGATTTTTTCAGAATCTTGGGGTGAAATTTTCAATTTTGGGGGGG
>NW_024367497.1:0-1567 GCF_014805655.1 Passer montanus
TCAGCCGAACGAGATTCATGAGGTCATCACCCCTGGGGGGCCAAACCCACCCAAAAACCCCCAAATTCACCCCAAAAACCCCCAAATTCACCCCAAAACCCCTGGAGGGGTCACCCCAACGTGGGGGGCAAATCCCACCCAAGGGACCCCCCTCAATTCCCCCTCAGGATGAGAATTTACCTTTTTGAATGCAGGAATTGGGTTAAAAGCCCCCAGAATTCCCCCAGTGAGGACCCCCGGGGGGGCAGCACCCTGTAACGGAGCAGAGGGGGGGTCAGTGGGAGCTCTGGGCACCCCAAAGCCCCCCCAAAGCCCCCAGGCCCCCTCAGACCGTCCCCGCTGGGACCACTCGGCCTCCTCCCCCCCGGGGGCTCCAGGGGGTTCCACCTTTGCAGGTCCTGGGCCCCTCGGGGGGTCAGACACGTGGGGGTCTCATCACGGGGGGCCTGGCACCCCAAAGCCCACCCCACGACCCTTAAATCCCACCCTGGCACCCCAAAATCCCCCCTGGGACCCCTAAATCCCACCCCATGACCCTTAAATCCCATCCTGGTACCCCAAATCCCACCCTGGCACCCCAAAATCCCCCCTGGGACCCCTAAATCCCACCCCATGACCCTTAAATCCCATCCTGGTACCCCAAATCCCACCCTGGCACCCCAAAATCCCCCCTGGGACCCCTAAATCCCACCCCATGACCCTTAAATCCCATCCTGGTACCCCAAATCCCACCCTGGCACCCCAAAATTCCACCCTGGGACACCAAAATCCCAGCCTGGAACCCCAAATCCCACTCCAGGACCCGAAAATCCACCCTGGCACTCCAAAATCCGCCCTGGGACCCCAAAATCTCACCCCATGACCCTTAAATCCCACCCTGGCACCCCAAAATTCCACCCTGGGACACCAAAATCCCAGCCTGGAACCCCAAATCCCACTCCAGGACCCGAAAATCCACCCTGGCACTCCAAAATCCACCCTGGGACCCCTAAATCTCACCCCATGACCCTTAAATCCCACCCTGGTACCCCCAAAATCCCACCCTGGCACCCCAAATCCCACCCTGGCACCCCAAAGCCCACCCCATGACCCTTAAATCCCACCCTGGCACCCCAAAATCCCATTCTGGGACACCAAATCCCACTCCAGGACCCGAAAATCCACCCTGGCACTCCAAAATCCACCCTGGGACCCCTAAATCTCACCCCATGACCCTTAAATCCCACCCTGGTACCCCCAAAATCCCATCCTGGGACACCAAATCCCACCCCAACACCCCGAAATCCTACCCCAGGAAATCAAACCCAAACCTGGCACAATCCCATCCCGGCACCCCAAAATCCCACCCTGGGACACCAAATCCCACCCCAAGACCCCAAAATCCTACCCCCAGGAAATCAAACCCAAACCTGGCACCCCCAAATCCCACCCTGGCACCCCAAATCCCACTCCAGGACCCCAAAATCCACCCTGGCACTCCAAAATCCCACCCTGGGACCCCTAAATCCCATCCCAGGAGTCCCAAATCCCCAGCCCATGATCCTAAATCCTACCCCAGCACCCCCAA
>NW_024367498.1:0-1567 GCF_014805655.1 Passer montanus
CTCAGAGGCCAGTCGCTGCCGCTGCAAATAACTTCATAAAACCTTCTTTGACTGTGGGGTCACCCCTCTTAATGCACTCTGACAACATGCAACCAACAGTCTTCCAAAAATTCCTATTTCTGATGTCACTGGCTGATGTTTGGGGGAACTTAAAAAATATCCAACGGACAAATTTCTTAACTGTAGTTTTAGAAAAAGATCCACCCCCCTCCCTTAGGACCCCCACAACTTGGACATAAACTTCTTTCTGTTGAGTGGATAGACGAACACCCATCTCGTCCACTCAACTTCCACCCTCCTACTGCCGGAAAGGAGCAAACTAAAAATGAAAGAAGGGTCAGCCAACTGATGGTGGGAAACCTGATAGCACCCTAGGTGGGTAAGGGTAGGGAGACGGGGAGCTCACCAGACCGTCGGTAGACTGAAAAGAAGCGGCAGTGAGGGTCCTCCGTCCCGAAGACGTTCTTCCACTCTTCAAGGGAAGGGCTGCATCTGGGGGCATCACCGGACAAAAGTCAGCGTGCTCACAGAGGGTCGTTGGTGCTGCCAGGGACTATAAATCCAAAGGGTTAATGCCCACAAGGAATGTTCTCTCTGGGAGGCTTCCTCACATGCGACGACGTCCCTTGTAGGTGGCGTTGAGCACGGTGCCAGAGATGGTGGAAGTGGCAGAAAAAGCCCCACGGTGGCGCGCCAACTGTAGCTCTCGCACGCTGCGGTCCCTCGGAGCGAAGGGGCGCCGGCTAGCTGCTCCCTGGATGGCTGCAGAGGGGCGCTACAGGACTGGCCACTCCCGGGCTCTCACCGAGACTGCCCAGGGAGCGGTGACAGCTGCGGCGTGGGTGACGCAGGCTGGCGTGGGGTGCGAGGTCCTGAGATAAAGGAGCGAAAGAAGGAACACTGGTGTAGGTTCCGAGAAAACTTTACTCCGAGGAGGGTCTAGGGACAAGTGTCGGGCAAGAAGGGTCTGGGTAGCCCTTATGAAGTGAGTGGGCGTGGGGTGTGGAGGCATGAGGGAACCAAGAGGTGAAGGCAAAGGGAGGCTTACGTAACACAAAAGCCCCAATGAGAAACACGTGGGGGAGGGAGGAAGCCTTGAGGACAGATCAGGAGCTACACTCGGGATGAGTGACATGCAAGTCTCTCGAAAAAAGGAGGGGGGATTACCATGACAGACAGGGGCAGGAGGCAGCACCATGGGGATTGATGTAACCATATAAGGGCTTAAGGGGAGGAACAAAGGACTCCTCACTTTGATGGGCAGGCCAGTGGCGGGAAAAACAGGGGAAAAACAACTTTGGAACAAACGATCATAGGGGGTTTACACGGGGGGAAAAGGAACAAACCATTACTTAAACTAACAAAGAATAATTAATTTTCATAACAACTTCAACTTATACTTTTTAAAACACACAACGCCACAATAGATGATATAGATAAGATATAGATATAGATATAGATATAGATATAGATATAGATATAGATATAGATATAGATATAGATAGATATAAATGTAGATACAGATATAGATATAAATGTAGATAGATGATATAGATATATAAAGATA
>NW_024367499.1:0-1566 GCF_014805655.1 Passer montanus
CCGGTGTCCCCTCGGGTCCCCCCCCCCCATTTAAAGCCCGGCCCGGGGGGGGCGGCGGCAGAACCGGGACCGGCGGCGGCCGCAGGTGACGGGAGGGGACAGCGGGAGGCAGCGGGGGGGTGGCACTGCCACCGGGAGGGTCCCCAAGGCTCCCCCGCTGTCGCCCCGAGGGGTTTTGGTGTCCCCAACCCCCCCTCCCCCCCCCAGGTGTCCCTCGGGGTCCCCCTTGGGGGGCGGTGTCGCCTGGGTGCTGGGGGGGGGTCCCCAGGGTGTCCCCAAAGTGTCCCCGAGGGGTCCCCGAGGTGTCCCCGCTGAGCCTTTTCCTGTCCCCACCCCGAGCCGGGGCTGTCCCCCGGTGCCACCGCTGTGTCCCTCAGGTGTCCGTGTGTCCCGCAGGTGTCCCGCTGTCCCGCTGTCCCCCGGTGTCCCAGTGTCCCGCGGATGTCCCCCGGTGTCCCTCCCTGTCCCTCAGGTGTCCCGGTGTCCCTCAAGTGTCCCGCAGATGTCCCGCTGTCCCTCAGGTGTCCCAATCTGTCCCCCTCTGTCCCTCAGCTGTCCGTGTGTCCCGCAGGTGTCCCGCTGTCCCCCCGTGTCCCGCGGCTGTCTGTCTGTCTCCCGCAGGTGTCCCGCTGTGTCCCCATGTCCCACACGTTTCCCGCAGCTGTCCCTGTGTCCCTCAGTTGTCCTCGTGTCCCCCCGTGTCCCGCTGTCCCGCAGCTGTCCGTCTGTCTCCCGCAGGTGTCCCCCTGTCCCGCAGCTGTCTGTCTGTCTCCCGCAGGTGTCCCTCAGCTGTCCGTCTGTCCCGCAGGTGTCCCTCTGTCCCGTGTCCCCCTGCGGCCATGACTGTCACCTACACGTCGCGCGTGGCCACCGCGCGCTTCGGGGGCTTCTCGCGGCTGCTGCTGCTGTGGCGCGGCAGCATCTACAAACTGCTCTACCGGGAGCTGCTCCTCTTCCTCACCGCCTACCTGGGGCTCAGCCTGGCCTACCGGTGTGACAAGGGACAGCGGGACACCGGGGGGACACGGGGACAGCGGGGGGACAGCGGGACACGGGGACACCGGGGGGACAGAGGGACACAGGGGACAGGGGGCACAGGGACACGGGAGCATCTACAAACTGCTCTACCGGGAGCTGCTCCTCTTCCTCACCGCCTACCTGGGGCTCAGCCTGGCCTACCGGTGCGGCACGGGACACCGGGGGGACACGGGGACACCGGGGGGACACCGGGGGGACAGCGGGACACGGGGGACAGGGGGACACGGGGACACGGCAGCATCTACAAACTGCTCTTCCCCGCCTCCCTGGGGCTCAGCCTGGCCTACCGGTGTGACAAGGGACACCGGTGTGGCACGGGACACCGGGGGGACACAGGGACACCGGGGGGACACGGGGACAGCGGGGGACAGCGGGACACTGGGCACTGGGACACAGAGACAGCAGCACACCAGGGACACCGGGGGGACAGAGGGGGGAACGGGGTGACAGCGCCACCGGGCACGGGGGAGGACAGCGGGACAGAGGGGACAGCAGGACCGGGGGGGACAGAGGGACACGGAGGGACAC
>NW_024367500.1:0-1566 GCF_014805655.1 Passer montanus
AATTAATATTTTTCCACCCTAAAATCCACATTTTTTACCGGAAAATCCACATTCGTCCTTCCAAAAATTTATTTTCTTTCTCCAGAATTTTACCTCCAAAATCTGACATTTTTCCTGCTAAAAATTGACAATTTTCCTCCAAAATTTGGCATTTTTCCCGTTAAAAATTGATAATTTTCCTCCAAAATTTGATATTTTCCAAGCTAAATTTCTGTATTTTTCTTTCTAGAAATCCACATATTTACCTTCAAAAATCGATATTTTTCCTCCTAAAAATCCACATTTTACATCCTAAAAATCCCATTTTTTCCCAAAAAAAATGACAAAAATTCGATTTTAGTTTCTGAAATTTCATTTATTTCCCAAAATTTAGTAACAAAATGGCCGACTGAAATACGCTTATTTTCCTGCTTAAAATCTGATTTCTGCTTCTGAAAATTGGCATTTTTCCTCCAAAATCTGACATTTTTCATATTCAAAATTGGCTTTTTTTCCTCTGAAATTTGACATATTTTCTTACTAAAATCCATATTTTTCCTCCAAAATTTGCCATTTTAACTTGCTAGAAATCCACATTGCTTCTCGTAAAAAATGACATTTTTCCTTTCAAAATTCGACATTTTTCCTCCAAAAATTGTGATTTTTCTTTCCTAAAAATCAACACATTTTCCTCAAAAAAACATCTACTTTTTTACGCCAAAAATGGACATTTTTCTCCTAAAAATCCACATCTTTTCGTCCTTAAAAATGCACATTTTTCCTCCAAAATTTTATATTTTTCATGCTAAAAATCCATAGTTTCCCTTCTTAAAAATTCACATTTTCACTCCTAACATCCACTTCTTCCCTAAAAAAAAAAATCACATTTCTCCTCCTAAAAAATCCACATTTTTCCTCCAAAATTTGACATTTTTCTTGCTAAAAATCCACATTTTTCCTTCCTAAAAATCCACATATTTCCTTCCCAAAAATCCACATTTTTCCTCTTAAAAATTGATATTTTTCACCTAAAAATCCACATTTTTTCACCCCAAAACCCAAAATTTTCACACCAAAACTCAAAAAAAACCACACAAAAAATTTTAATTTACTGAAATTCGCTTTATTTCACCCAAAATTAAACAAATTAATAACAGACGGTGTCGGAGTCGGCCAAAATCACCGAAACGTTGACGTTGGCCGGCCTCGTCATGGATTTGTCCAAGCTCCTCTGGATGAACCTCATGGCCACGCCCTCGTGCCCCGCCCTCTTGGGATGGACCCGGAACCTTCCGGAACCTTCCGGGAGCGACCGGAAACGCCCAGGCAAAATGGCCGACTGAGATCCGCTTCTTTTTCTGCTTAAAATCTGATTTTTTTCCTCAAAAAATGGATGTTTTTCCTCCAAATTTTGTGATTTTTAATTCCTAAAAATCAACACTTTTTCCTCCAAAAAATTCACTTTTTTCTCCTTAAAAATCCACTTTTTTTCTGCCAAAAATTGACATTTTTTACCTAAAAATCCACCGTCTTCCTTCAAAAAATTGACTTTCTTTCCCCAGAATTTTACCTCCAAAATCTGACATT
>NW_024367501.1:0-1564 GCF_014805655.1 Passer montanus
GGGAGGGACTGGGAGGGACTGGTTTATACGGGGAGGGACTGGGATTAGTGATCCACACTGGTCTGTACCGGTCCATACTGGTCTGTACCGGTCCATACTGGTCTGTACTGGTCCATACTGGTTCGTACTAGTGCATACTGGTCCGTACTGGTCCATACTGGTCTGTACTGGTCCATACTGGTCTGTACCGGTTTATGCTGGTTTATACTGGCCCATATTGATTTATAGTGGCCCATACTGGTTTAAACTTGTTTATACTGGTTTATACTGGTCTATACCGGTTTATGCTGGTTTATAGTGGGCTGTATTGATTTATAGTGGCCCATACTGGTTTAAACTTGTTTATACTGGTTTATACTGGTCTATACCGGTTTATGCTGGTTTATAGTGGGCTGTATTGATTTATAGTGGCCCATACTGGTTTAAACTGGTTTATACTGGTTTATACTGGTCTGTACCAGTTTATGCTGGTTTATAGTGGCCCATACTGGTTTAAACTGGTTTATACTGGTTTATACTGGTCTGTACCAGTTTATGCTGGTTTATAGTGGCCCATACTGGTTTAAACTGGTTTATACTGGTGTGTACCAGTGCAGGAGGGCTCAGTGCAGTACTGTGCCGGGAACCCGTTCCGCTCCAAACTGGTTTATACTGGTTTATAGCAGTTTTTAGTGGTTTATAATGGTTTATAGTGGTTTATAGCAGTTTATACTGGTTTATACTGGTTTATACTGGCTTATACTGGTTTATCGCAGTTTATATGGGTTTATAGCGGTTTATACTGGTTTATACTGGTTTATAGAGGTTTATCGCAGGTTATACGGGATTATAGTGGTTTACCGCAGTTTATACTGGTTTATAGTGGTTTATAGCAGTTTATACAGGTTTATACTGGTTTATACTGGTTTATACTGGTTTATACTGGCTTATAGCGGATTATACTGGTTTATCGCAGTTTATACTGGTTTATACTGGTTTATAGCAGCTTATACTGGTTTATACTGGTTTATAGCAGTTTATACTGGTTTATAGTAGTTTATAGTGGATTATACTGGTTTATAGCAGTTTATACTGGTTTATACTGGTTTATAGCAGTCCATACCGGTTCATACTGGTTCATACTGGTTCATACTGGTTTATACTGGTTCCAGGAGGGCGAGGCCTCGGTGGAGTACCGCGCCTGGAACCCGTTCCGCTCCAAGCTGGGTTATACTGGTCTATAGCGGTTTATACTGGTCTATGGCAGTTTATATTGGTTTATACTGGTCTGTATGACTCCATACTGGTCCATACTGGTTCATACTGGTTTATACTGGTTTCAGGAGGGCGAGGCGTCGGTGGAGTACCGCGCCTGGAACCCGTTCCGCTCCAAGCTGGGTTATACTGGTCTATAGTGGTTTATACTGGTCTATAGCAGTTTATACTGGTCTATACTGGTTTATACTGGTCAGTACCAGTCCATACTGGTTCATACTGGTCCATACTGGTTTCAGGAGGGCGAGGCGTCGGTGGAGTACCGCGCCTGGAACCCGCACACACACACCTGGCACAGGTAACACACCTG
>NW_024367502.1:0-1586 GCF_014805655.1 Passer montanus
TAGAGCTTAGAATTGGCATCGGGCTGGTGGTCCCTGGGGACCCAACAGCTGCTGCCCTGGCTGGCAGGACGCTGCAGGCCCCTCTCAGGTCAGGGACAGCTGTGTCTGAGGTGGACAGACCGAGAGCTCAGCACCAAGTCTGTCTGCAAAGCTTTTCCGCTCCATGCTTCTTTGCTTCCCCACGCCAACATGAGCCTGCTGCCTTCATCTTCCCCACGGAGCGAGTCCTGGCACAGGACAGGAAAGGAAAGGCTGAGCAGGCCTTCCCCTGTGCCACGGCCTCCAGCTGGAGTTTGAGGCATTGAATGTATCTGTTTCTCTATTTGATTACAGCAAGAAACTAAATCAAACTTTGTCTTGGAAGACGTTTTCTTTTCTTGGTCTTTCCTTTGATTACAGTATATTCTTCCTTTACATATATATACACTAAAGAAATAAATGTAATGTTGAGTATTGTGTAGAAACAGTAAATTGTAAAGTCAGCTGGATCATGGCCCCTGACGTCAACCTGTCAAACACAGTTCCACCACTGTCAAGGCTTAGGATGAACTGAACTGTTTAGTCTATAGATAATGTTCTATTAACTACTAGAATGGGTAATAAGAGGAGAATTTATAGTGAATTGTCTCAAGCATTTTGTTACCACAATTCCATAAATGCACAGACCTGAGAGGGATGTTGCTGTGACTGCAAGTTATGAGCACCACAACAGAAGTTACTGCCCTGACCCTAACAAGTAACAGAGAGCTTGCACGGAGTCACGAGGTTGTCTTAAATATATACCAGAGGTGGCTGAAGCTGGTATGAGGAGGCTTGCACTAAAGCAGGTGAGGAACCCTCTGAATAATCTGTCTTCCTCAATACAATGAGAGTAGAAATCAGCAGCAAACAAAGCATCCTGGGAAAGCTACAACAGCAGTTTCCACCATGAACATCTAGCCACAGCCTTAGTTCCCTCACATTTTATGAGAAGGGGATATCAGATTTCTATTTAGGAAGGGCCTAGAAAAGCTAGGATTTGTAGCAGTACCCTAAAACCAGGATTTTAGCTCTGAAGCCATTTATTTGAGTTTACCATAAGAACTGAGCTATATGGACTTCACCAGAGAGAATAATCAAGATGAACATCAATGTTAAGTATTAAGGATGTAAATCTGTTTAGGGAGTAAGGTAGCATAGGTAACTGTCACTATTTCTCCTTTTCTTACTTGGTAGTGACAAGGAAAATGTTAGCAATGTACTACTTAAAGATTTTTCTCACCATGGAACCAATTCAAGCTATTTCTGACCAAGAGTACCATTCTACAAATAGCTTTTTGTTGCTTTTGACACTGTGGGTCAAACTATTACTTCCTTTGTACCGAAAGGCCAATTACTAGTGCTGAGGGGAGTATGCATTAGGAATTTGCCGAGTTGGTAAAATTGCTAGACACTGCAGACTGGTGTGTTTGGGGAAGCTATTGATGTACCATTTTCTCTCAGAAGTGTCAATATTCTGCTTTGCCTTTGAATTTGAAGACAAATCCTTCAGCGGGGAGAAGTAGCAACCCTATTTGCCTCTCACAAGACTTATTTCTCCTTGGAAT
>NW_024367503.1:0-1559 GCF_014805655.1 Passer montanus
CATTTTTTCTCCCCCAAATTTCATTTTTTCTCTCCTAAATTTCTTCTTTTTCTCCCCCAAATTTCATTTTTTCTCCCCCAAATTTCATTTTTTCTCTCCTAAATTTCTTCTTTTTCTCCCCCAAATTTCATTTTTTCTCCCCCAAATTTCATTTTTTCTCTCCTAAATTTCTTCTTTTTCTCCCCCAAATTTCATTTTTTCTCCCCCAAATTTCATTTTTCCACCCCCAATCCCATTTTTCCACCCCCTCCAATCCCATTTTTCCCCCTCCAATCCCATTTATTCACCCCAAATCTCATTTTTCCCCCTAAAATTCCCTTTTTCCCTCCTAAATTTGGGTTTTTTTCCCACCAATTCCCATCTTTTTCTCTGCAAATCCCATTTTTCACCTCCCCAAATCCCATTTTCTCGCTCCCCCAATCCCAATTTTTTGCCCCAAAATCCAATTTTCCCCCTATTTTTTCTCATTTCCTCCAATATTTTCCCCATTTTTCTTAATTCTTCCCCATTTTCGTTTTGTTTTTCATTCGTTTCCCAAGTTTTTCCATTACTCCCCATTTTTCCTCTCATTTTCCCTATTTCTCCCCTGATTTTCCCCATTTCCCCCATTTTTTCCCATTTATCCCAAATCTTTTCCATTTCCCCCCATTAATACCAATTTTTTTCTTTATTTATCCCAATTTTTCTCCTATTTTTTGGTGTTTTCCTTTTCCCCCCATTTCCCCCCATTTTCTACTTTTTTCACCGTATTCCCCCATTTTTCTTGGTTTTATTCCTGTTTTTTTCCCATTTTTCCCATTAATACCAATTTTTTCTTCATTTATCCCAATTTTTCCCACCATTTTTTCCAATTTTTCCTGTTTTTTTTCCTTTTTTCCCCCCATTTTTTTCATATTTCCCCCCATTTTTCCTTTTTTTCCCCATTTTCCCCATTTCCCCCCCATTTTCCCCCGTTTTTCCCCATTTCCCCATTTTATCTCTTTTTTTCCTGTTTTTTTCCCAATTTCCCCCCATTTCCCCCCCACTTTTGCCCATTTCTCCCCATTTTATGTGGGGTTTTTTTTTCTGGTTTTCCCCCCATTTTCTCTCATTTTTTCCCGTTTTTCCTCATTTTCCCCCATTTCCCCCATTTTATCTCTTTTTCCCCCATTTTTTCCCATTTTTCCCCAATTTTCCACCCATTCCCCCATCTTATCTCTTTTTTCCCCATTTTTTCCCATTTTTTCCCCATTTTCCCCCATTTCCCCCATTTTTCCCCTATTTCCCCCCTTTTTTCTCCCATTTCCCCCCATTTTTTCTGATTTTTTCCCTTTTTCTCTGATTTTTTTCCCCATTTTTCCCATTTTTTCTTTTTTTCTCCCATTTTCCCCCATTTTTTCCCCATTTTCCCCATTTATTCTGATTTTTTCCCCATTTCCCCCCATTTCTTCCGATTTTTCCCCATTTTTCTGATTTTCCCCAATTTTTTTCTGATTTTTTTCCTGATTTCTTCCGATTTTTCCCATTTCTTTCCCCATTTCCCCATTTTTCTCTCATTTTTCCCCATTTTCCCCCCATTT
>NW_024367504.1:0-1559 GCF_014805655.1 Passer montanus
ACGACAAGCTCAGCCGCGCACTCAGGTACCCAAAAATAAAATTTTCCTTTTTTCCCCCTTTTTTTCCTCAAAAATTCTGAATTTTTGAGGGTTTTTCCCTCAAAAATTTGGGTTTTTCCCCATTGAAATTTGGATTTTTGGCCGTTTTTCCCATGGAAATTTGATTTTTTCCCTTTTTTCCCCTTGGAAATTGGGTTTTTCCCCATGGTAATTTGAATTTTTGGTTTTTTTCCCATGGGAATTTGAGTTTTTGGGCTTTTTCCCACAGAAATTGGGTGTTTTCCCCGGTGAAATTTGGGTTTTTGGGGTTTTTCCCCATGAAAATTGGTATTTTTTAAAGTTTTTTTTCCCTTTGGAAATTGGTTTTTTTTTTCCCATGGAAATTTGGATTTTGGCGATTTTTCCCATGGAAATTTGAGCTTTTTCCCTTTTTTCCCCATGGAAGTTTGAATTTTTTTCTTTTTTTCCAATGGAAATTTGGATTTTTGGCCATTTTTCCCATGGAAATTTGATTTTTTTCCCTTTTTTCCCCTTGGAAATTGGGTTTTTCCCCATGATAATTTGAATTTTTGGGGTTTTTCCCATGGAAATCCAGATTTTTGGCAGTTTTTCCCAAGGAAATTTGGTTTTTTTCACTTTATTCCCTTGGAAATTCAGAATTTTGGGGGTTTTGGGCTCCTCTCTCAGGGGTTGGGTTTTGGCTCTGGGGCGTGCGCGAGTGCAGCCCCACATGAACCACGACAAGCTCAGCCGCGCCCTCAGGTAGGGAAAATAAATTTTTGGGATTTTCCCCTTTTTTCCCTCAAAAAATTGGGGTTTTCCCCATGATAATTTGATTTTTTGGGGCTTTTTCCCACAGTAATTTGGATTTTTTTGCCTTTTTTCCCCTTGGTTTTTTCCCCTTTTTTCCCTTGGAAATTTGGAATTTTTTCCCCTTTTTTCTCCTTCTAATTTTGGGGTTTTTCCCTTTTTTTTCCTGAAAAAATTGGGGTTTCTCATGTTTTTTTCCCCTTTTTTTCCACAGAAATTTGGGTTTTTTCCCTTTTTTCCCATGGAAATTGGAATTTTTGGGGTCTTTCCCATGGACATTTGAATTTTTCCCTTTTTTCCCATGGAAATTTGATTTTTTGGGGTCTTTCCTATAGAAACTTGGGTTTTTCATGCGTTTTTCCCATGGACATTTGAAATTTTGGGGTTTTTCCCATGGAAATTTGGTTTTTTCCCTTTTCTCCCCCATGGAAATTTGAATTTTTCCCTTTTTCCCATGGAAATTTGGAATTTTTTCCCCTTGGACATTTGGATTGTTTTCCCTTATTTTCCCTTGAAGAATTGGGCGCCCCCTCCCCAGGAATTACCACAACAAACACAGACTGGGAGCACTGGGATCGGCTCTGTGGGCACTGGGCTGGACTGGGCTGAACTGGGATGGACTGGGCTGAACTGGGCCGGCTCTGGGGGCTCTGGGGAATTGGGGCGGGGGTCCCACGGCGCCCCCTCCCCAGGTTTTACTACAACAAACACAGACTGGGAGCACTGGGAGCACTGGGATCGGCTCTGTG
>NW_024367505.1:0-1546 GCF_014805655.1 Passer montanus
AACTCCCTTTCATGCTGCACAGCTTCTCTGGGCAAATACAACAATCCATAAATGTAGACATAATGCAGCAATAAAGTTAATACAGACAGAAACATTCGAAGGTGCTCTTCAGAATAGAAAGAGGAAGGTGAATGCTAGCACAGGGATTAAACTACTGCTGGAGGATTTTTTTAATAATGATTCCTTAATTTGCTTTGATAATTTTGATATTACCCTTGGTTTAGCTGCTGGGTTGGTTGGATTGTTTTGGTTTGTGGAGGGGTCGTGGTGAGTTTGTGGGTGTTTGATTTTTTTTTTCTTTTATTAATTTTTAATTGCTTTCTGTTTTTTGGGGTTTTTTTTCAATAACCAAAGGGTTTTCCCTTCATTCTGTTATAAACCTTTAACATTTTTGTAATAGCCTTTCCTTCAAACCGGAACATTTCATTTCTTTGCATTTCCTTCATTTTAAAATTTACCCTCTGGGAACAGATAATATTCAGCCTCGTGTTTCACCCCAAGCAGCTAGTAGACCTCCTGCTCCTTTTCATGATGGGAAGTCTGCTTTTCAAGAATTTATAAACTCTTGGATGTGGGTTTCTTGGCAGCATCTCCCTTCAGGCTGCACAATCTCTTTAGGCAGATACAATACTTAATTGTAAACATAATGAAGTAAAAAACCTAGTGCATACAGAAATGTTCTGATACATTTTAATGGAGAAAAAGGGGATGGTGAAAGCTAACACATGGATTAAAATTATTACTCAAATATTTTTTTTATGTTGGTCCCTATTTACTTGGAAAACTTTTATTTTCACTGTTGTTTAGGTTGGATGGTTGGTTTGGATTTCTTGGTTTTGGGGAGTGGTGGTGGGTGGGATGGTGTTTGATTTTTTCCTTTTATTATTTCTTGTACTCATTTCTCTTTATCCTTTTTTTCCCCCATTTTTCCTACTGAAGGCATTAATGTTCTTTCTGTGATAAATTAATATGATCTGTGTAATAGCCTTACCTTCCAACAGTAGCTATTTCAGTTCCTTCTATTTCCTTGCTTTTAAAAATGTACTTTCTCTGGAGTAAATTGCCTTCCTCTGAAATAGGTATGTAAGAATATATAGAACTTCAAACAACGTGTCATTACAATACTTCCTAGGGCATGATAATTGTGCTAATGTCCTTTGTCTATGAAACATTAATATATACTAATTATGTGCCGGGTTTCAAATAAGCAGTTAAGGAGAAAATAGTTGTAAGTACTTCACATATGTAGTCTTGTGAGAGGTATTTAACAGCAAATGTAGATTCTGTGCTGATTTGGTAATTTTTTTTTTTTTTTTATTCCAGGAAGCTGGGGAGAGCCAAGAAACAGAATCTATACTTCACTTGGAAGTGACTCAGTCTTCAGGATGTCGTCCAACAGAACCTACAGTTTGTCTGGAATCAACTCATTCTACACTATTGCCCCCAGCAGAAGCCATACTGTGTCTGGAAGTGATTCAGTCTTCAGGATGTCACCCAACAGAACCTATACTGTGCCAGGAAGTGACTCAGTCTTCCCTATGCCACC
>NW_024367506.1:0-316 GCF_014805655.1 Passer montanus
TGGCCTGGCACCAGTGGCACCGTGTGGGTAGGTGACAATGGGGGGACGGGGGTTGTAGAGAAAGGTGGAAAAGCCCCGAGTGAAGGGGAGGCATAGGGCGACAACCACAGCCCCTGACTTGGAAGGGGCTGAGCTCCCAGTGACCATGGCTCGCAGCCCTGGGGAGATGTTGGAGGGTCCTGCAGGGATGTTGGGGCTTCTATCAGAGCTCCCCCTCCCTGCCAGGCTCGGGATTCTGGGGGCTCAGGGTATTGGTCCAAGTGGGGTTATCAGGGATACAGGGGGGTGCATCAGGGATACTGGGGGGGCCAGGGGA
>NW_024367506.1:386-31746 GCF_014805655.1 Passer montanus
GGGGGCCTGGGGAGAATTGTGTGTCTGGTGGTGGTTCAGCATTCCCCAGGGTGAATGGGGGCCCCTGGGTCTCCAAAGTCACACCTCCAGTTTTCCTTTGCAGATGCCAGCAAGCACCAGGCAAGGTGAGTGCAGGCTCCAGCCATGATGCATCTTTTACCCAAACCCCCAGCACCTCCCATCCGTTTCCACACACCCCCTCATTCCCACAGGGCCCCCCCAGACCCCCTGGCATCCCCAGAGGAGGATCCTCAGGCGACGTACATGAAGCTGCACAGGCAACCATGGGAACCCAGCGACATCTATGACAATCTACAGCAACAGTTGTGATGCTCTGGGAAGTGGGAGGCACTGGGTGACACTGGGGGTGCTCCCTCCATGGCTCCTGTGGTTGCCCATCCTTCCAAGGGAGGTCAGGGTCATGGGTCAGGGGGAGCCTACACAGGGCACCCTGTGCTCCCCATTTCCTCTCCCTGTACCCCCAAGGGCTCCCCCATCCCTTTGCTCGTACCTGCAGGGGCTGCACAGCCCCATCCACGTGCCCAAGCACCCTCAGGGACTGCCCCATTCTCTCCCCACAGTGCTTGTAGTACACCCAGAGCTTCCCCATTCCACCTCCCACTACCCCTGTCCCATCCCCCTGTAAAAGGGGGAGTCAGGGAGTACTCTTTCTGAAAGATTTCTCAGATAAAAATGAAGCACAAATAATATTATATCTGAGAACTGTTTATTGATAAACAGGGTAAGTATTCTTACCGGAGGGGGAGGGTGTGGAGTAGAAAAGGAAAAGGATAGAGAGAGAAACAGAAGTCAGTGACAGCATTACTGCAAGAAGCTGGGTCGCTCTGTGGGCATCAGCTCAGCAGACGGAGTGTGTGTGCTGCAAGCCACGGCGAGCCCACATGGCTTTTGTGAGTGCCTGGGTGTGATTTCCAAGCAACGGCACCTGCGTGTCTCTGGCACCAGCGAGCAATGGCTGCAGGCTGGCTGCTACGGGCTGGCTGTGGGCTAGTGCTGCAGCACTGGTGGCTATGGGCTGGCCGCAGCGGGCTGGCTGCGGGCTAGTGCTGCGGCACTGGTGGCTATGGGCTGGCTGCCGCGGTCTGTTGCTGCGATGGGCAGGTACAGCAGGCTCGGTGCTGTGGGCGGCATGGGAAAGGCGGCAGAGGCAGCAGGTGGGTGCAGGCAGCATCTGCACCATCAGGGAGGCAATGAAGGAGTCCAGGAGGAGCAGGAATGAGCTGCCTCGTGGAAGCAGTGAAGCAGGGAAGACAGGGAAGAAGGACCACTGGGAAGAAAAGGCGAGGAGGGGAGGAGGGCCAAGCTGACCCTCCAAGTAAGCCCCTGATCCCTCCAAGGAACCCAAAGCAAAATGCTCCTATTTCGTCACAGTTTGCTGCTTTTATTTGCAAAGGCTACTCCCACAGCCCGATTTCCCAGACATTTTTCCCGGGCATCTAGGCATCTGTCCCACCAGCCAGTGTGGGGTCTCTCACAGCCCATTCACTGAAGCTTTCTGATCTTCTGTTGTGTGAAGCCTCACCAGGGACAGGGTTCCCAGCACACGTACAACTCACAGAGTCATTTTTCACCTAATGTGTAACATACGTTGAGACATAAATAAAAATCAGATTTGTTCCTCTGAACCCCCATGTGTTTAGTGCCTCTGCAATCACCCTCCCAATGCCCCCAGTGAGGTGGTTTACTGTTGCCCATCCCAGTTCCAAAGGGGCACAGGACCTGGTTCCCTGCTCTGGGGACAAAAATGCAGCCTCTTTGGTTTAACTGGCAGAAATAGTATTTATTTGTTCAACTCTGTCAAGGAAGCTGAACAAGGTGGGAACCTCCCTTGGAATGGAAAATATGACCCCCTTCTCTCTGAACTATTGTAACTTTGAAATTACGGGGCTTTTAGGCAAAGATGGAACAGGAATAACGGTTTTTACTAGTATGTATTGTGAGAAACAAGTTAATGAAAGTTGACTTTCGCTGGATGTTATATGAATTGATATTACAGTTTGGATTATATTTTTGATTAAATGTATAGATGTTGTTAGTGTTGGGACAGTGATATGTACTGTGGAGTGGTTGATGTTGTTGCGGTGGCCACCCAAGGGTGGGGCCCTCTTATAGCACCTTCCTCGAGCCAGGGCTAATAAGGTCTCAGTGAAATATAATACACCCAAGATGGCTCAGCTATCTTTGGAGGCATAAAGTAAGCAGGATGGCTTCTCCTGCAGTGTTGGAAACAAAAAGTTTTAATAAAAGACAAAATGACAAACAGAAAAAACCAAGCCAGATGCACGAGATCTGCTCCTGGTAAAACACGACACAAAAGCCCTTAGTTCCTTTGTTCTCTTCTTTTTCTACCCAATTGGTCAGGCGGAATTTTTTGGCTTCTATCCAATTAGCTGCCCTTAAGTTTCAGCTTAAATCTCTTGGTTCCTATGAGGTGGCTTTTCACCTAATCGATGAGAGAAACTTCTGGACTTCTTTCCTTTTTAGGGCGACAAAGGATAGTTTTATCACTCTGTCAACAGGGGGCACACTCCTACAGGACCCAGCCATGGCCCAGCCCTACTGCACAGGGATGGCCTTTGGCCAGCCCTGCTCTGGCTGACCCCAGGTGGCAGCCAGGACCTCAGGGGCCCTCCTGCCCCCTTGGCTTTGATTCTGGCAGTTTTAGAGCTGCTGCAGAGGAGAAAATTCTGGGGGGGAAAGGCCTGCCTGTGGTTTGCTCAGCCCTGCAGGAAGCACAAAACGCAAAGGGAGCCCGAGCAGTGGCTCTGAGAGGGCCTTGGATGGTTTTCAGAACAGGGCTGGCTGGAACCCTCCCTGCAAGGCCAGCTGCGAGGGAACCACTCCAGAAATGCAGCAATTGATCATTTTGTCCCTGTCATCAAGGGACTGAGAAAGCACCAGAACTACTTCAAATCCCTTACCAATCTGCTCAACAGCCTGACCTGGACCCTCCTCCTCCTTCTGGCCTTGTTGTGGATGGACAATGGCTGGATGCCCCGCAGCCAGCACAGCCACTCTCTCCCTGCCCTCCACACCTGGATGGGGAGAGAAAATTGAACTAAGGGTTCCTGGGTTGAGACAAGGACCAGGAGAGGTTACTCATCAAATCCTGTTACAGGAGAAACTGCCTCAGAATCAGAGATATGAATTTAATTTATTGCCAGCAAAATCAGAGCAGGATAAGAAGTCAAATAAACCCTTGTGCTAAGGTGATGTTATGATGCTTGTATCCCCAGTTGTGTGTTCTGTTTATGCTGGACATTATGTTCTGTGCCTTCAAGACTGGCTCTGAAGAGTGAATGTTTTGTTTTGGTTTGTTATCAATCTGTTCCTTCACAGATGGCGAGACACAGAGTTGGGTCAGTACATAGTGCGGCTTTTGCTTTTTGCTTTGCTCTTGCTCTTGCTTCTGCTGTGCTCCTGCTTTGCTTTTGCTTTTTGCTTCTGCTTGTTAGTTAGTTTAGCTAACAGTCCAAATCTTTCCATGGATTGTTTTTCCTTTCCTTTTTTTTAGAACCATTCAAACCTGCTCCAGACTGGCACCTGGGAAACACCAAGAGTTTGCATCTTGTGGCTGCAGCAGCTATCCCCAGTACCGCAGGGAGCGACAACAGAGCAACCACTCCCAGGAGAGACTTTCTGAATTTGTCATCCTTTCCAGATTGGTGAAAGAGTGTTGTCATCTGGTATTGTTCATTTTGTGTGCTGGGGGTGTTTTGCCTGTTAAATAAAGAGGTTCTTTCAACTTGTCTCCAAGGAATCCTTCCTGAACCGGTAGGGGGGAGGAGCCGTGTGGGTTTGCTTTCTCAGGGGGCCCCCTATTGGAGGTTTTCTCCCAAATTTGCCCTAAACTAGGAAAACACTTCAATACACCTTCCCCCTGTTATGAAAAACTATCTAGTCATTGGCTTTCACTACTATATTGGTTTTTTCCAACTTATTTTTATATAATACAGTTTGTAATCTCTTTTTCACTACTTTTGACACACTACAATTTGTAAGCCTTTTTCCCCTAATCCCTGTGTAGAATATATATTTTAGCATGATAAATCTATTATAGTTTAGGCTCTCCCAAAATATCAGAATAGAGACTATGTGCTGTGTATTAACTGTTGCAGAAGTAGCTAATGCCTTTATTTGTGTAATTAAGTGACAATGGTGAAAATAACTCAGATAATTTTGTGAAATAGCTAATGTTGATTTAATGGACTGGTGGAGTATCTCATCTGTATGATAAGAACACATTGCAAAGAAGTAAATAAATAAACATTGAAAGAAGGAGCAAAGAGGAATTTACCACTGACTCTTCGGTTATCAAGGACTGTCAAACCACAGAAGAGGGGAGGCTTGTTTATATATAAATTTAACCTGCAGAATGGCTTGTACTTTATGAAATTGAATCAAGGGTCAAATCAAGCAAAAGAATTCCTGGAACATGTAAACTGCAAACAATGTTTGAATATGTATAATCCTCCTGAATATGTATTTAACCAATACAATCAAAAGGTATGTAAGAAGAATTGTTGTAGTTAACCATGTGCCTCTGACAGATGCCAAACACCCAGCACCCTGTTTACTGTCCCTTTTATCCCTTATTAAACATTTACCCATTTTAATGAGTGAGCCTTGTTTCTCACACAGTTTAATCAAAAAGCTGCTTTTCGGTACAATAGGAATGAAAAGGCTCATGTGCCCCCCCTGGAACTGGAAGGGGGAAGGAGGAACCCTGTGGGGTGCTGTGAAGAGGAAGAAGAGAGCCCTGAGGGGAATCGATGATCCCCAGTGTAACAGCACATTCTGATAGTCATGGGGCTCCTTGTGTCCCTCATAGGGTCCCGACATCTCCGCGTTGGTCACTTGTGAATCCTGAGGTGGGACAGGGCCAGGGGACACCTGTGGGGGCCCTGAGAGTGACACCGGTTGTGGGAACCTGGGTGGGGGGTGACACCCATGGGTCATTTGCCCCGGTGTAACCTACTGTACTCTTCTCCTGCCCATTCAGTGCCCACGACATGGGGGTTGAGCACTTCCCCCTGCTCAGGGGGATTCCTGTGGGGATGGGGGGGGGGGTCTGGGTGGTGTCTGGAGAGGGGAAAAGAGGAGTCGCACCCCCAGCCCCCCACTCACCTGTCCTGGAGCTTCCTGGTAGCTGCAAGGAAAAGTGGAGGGGGTGACTCTGTGGACACTGGAACGCCTGAATCTTCCTGGCACCTTGGCAACTCCAACCACACATGGGACTCCCAAATCCCCGTGGCAGCTGGACATGTGATTCCCCCTGGACATTCTGAGCACCCCTGAACCCGCCAGAACTTCAGCACCACTGCAGTGCCCCCCCCCCCCCCCCCCCCCCCCAGTGCCCCCCCCCCCCTCCGGTGTCCCACACCATCTGTGCCCCCAGAATTCCAAGCCTGGCAGGAAGGGGCACCCCCAAACTCCCCCAGCACCCCAGAAAGGTCCTCCAACATCCCTGCACAGACCTTCAGGAGCTCCCCAAACCTTCCAGGAGCTCCCAGTGCCACCCCAATATTACTCAAAGCCCACCTGGGGATAGCACTGGAGCCCAACCTAGACTCCAAAAATTCCCTCCAGATCCCCCAGGACCCCCAGCTGAGGTCACTGTGGGCTCAGTTTCCCCCAGCTCAGGGGCCCTGGGTGCTGCTGATCTCTGCCCCCACTCTGGGAGCTTCCCCTCACTCCAGGACCCCCATCTCCCCCCATTGCCACCCACCCTGGTGGTGCCACAAGTGACAGCCTCCGATGACAGCCAGGAGCAGGAGCAGGAACAGGAGAGTCCTGCCAACATTCACAGCCACTGCTGGGGACAGGGACACACTGGTGTCACGCTGAACCATTGGGGGCACCCTGGCAACCCTGTGTGACTCCACCTGTGACCCAGGGTGAGCCAGGTGACACCTCTAAGGCCAGCTCTGGGCTGAGTGCCTGGAACACGCGGTGCCCATCCTGTCCCAGCTGGTTGGTGGCCACGCACTGGTAGGTGCCCGCATGTCCCACATCGATGGCCCCAAGCTTCAGGAGGGGATCCCAGGCCACCTCTTCGCCGTTCCACAGCCAGGTGAAGGTGACCGGGGCTGAGCCTATCTGCACTGAGCAGCTCAGGGTCATGGGGTCACCTGTGCACACCTGGGGTGTTGGAGGTATTGGCCACGGGCACCGCAGAGACAGAGGCAAGGCTGAGGCCACAGGGAGGGCCTAACAGCCAGTGTGGGGGGATAGGGACAGGGGGAGAATTTTGGTGGGGGATGTTGGGGATGGGGTCACAGCACAGAGGGGTGAGTGGACACAGGGCAGAGGTGGGGGGAAAACCCAGGAAAGGTGTCTGAAGGACATGGAGGTACACAGGCAGAGGAATTGGGGACGCTGTGGGGGCTCCCTGTGCCCATCCCGCACTCACGCAGATCAGGGCACTGCTTTTCCGCACACCCCTCCCCCTTGGAGCGCACCTCGCAGCTGTAATTTCCTGATTGTGAGACCTCCACGGCAGTCACCTGCAGCTGCGGTGACCCTTGCAGGCCCCCCACCACCTGCCCGTCACGGTAGAACAAGTGTAGGAGGGGTGCTCGGGGCCGGAGGGTCTGGGGGTGCTGAGAGTCAGAGGGGACCCCTCAGTGGGCTTGGGGGGACCCTCCAGCACTGGCATCATGAAGAGATCTGGGAAGGAGAGGGGAGGTGAGGACTGTGACTCTTAGTGCACTGGGAATTGGCTTTGGGGGTGTCAGGATATTGGAGTTCGAGCTGTGGGAGTGCTCACCGTGCACTGTCACTGTCACTGCTGCTGACTGTGACAGAAAGGACACCACCAATCCCCCGCAGCTGTAGTG
Organism: Passer montanus; assembly: GCF_014805655.1. Classification (NCBI taxonomy): domain Eukaryota; kingdom Metazoa; phylum Chordata; class Aves; order Passeriformes; family Passeridae; genus Passer; species Passer montanus. The sequence continues at coordinate 7,247 of NW_024367506.1, forward strand.
GCTGCTGTGGTGCAGCTGCAGGGGGGACAGGGACTGCTCGGTCTCCTTGAGGGATGCCCCCATATGCTTCATGTCCTGGTAAAATCACACCTTGGTGACTGGGTGACTGGGTTATCCTGCTGGCCCCAGCTGCGCAGTGTCACCATGTCCCCCTCCAGTGGCACCCACGCTGGCACCTGCAGCACCAGTGGGTCTGTGGGATAGGAGGGTCCCATCTCACTGAGGGGCTCAACACCGGTCCAAGGTGGGTCCCCTTGGCAATGGCAATATCTAGGTGGCGTTGCCATTGCATGAGAGGATCCCAGGGACACCAGGTGCGACCCCGTGGCACAGGTGTCCCCATGGGAGTCTCATCACACTGGGATGCACTGTGCTGCACTGGAATGTCCCTGTATGCAGGCGATGGGGTCTCACCACACGAGGGGTGTGAGGCCACCCATGGAGTGGAGCCCACCCCAGATCTATCAGGGGCCACCATGGTAATTTAAGATCCCTCCTAACTGTTTAAAACATTCACGAACATTCACGTAGGACCTTTGCCCAGTGCCGGGTTTGTCACATGTGTAGATGCCACTCGAGGTGACAGTGCGGTGGTTGTTTCCCTTTTGCCACCAGTGCTGCCGTCCTTGTACCAGGTGGTGGCACTGGTGGTCCCCAAGCCCTGGCAGGTCAGTGTCACCCAGTCCCACAGCACTGCTGGCCACCAGGGAGGGGCTCCACGAGGATCTGGGTGGTCTGGGTGCCTGCGGGTGTCAGGGAACACCAGCCTGCCAGGGCCACTCAAGGGCTGGGGACAGCGGGGTGGGGCCATGGCATCCCCTGAGGACTCACCAGCGAGGCCAAGGGTCTGGGCTGGAAGGGAGAAGGGACAGGGCTGGGCAGGGGTGGCACTGTGGGGACAGCAGCACAGGGACACAGGGTGTGGAGACTGTCCATAAAAGGTCTCTGTGGGGCACGGGTGTGGCACAGAAGTCTCGAGGACAGGGACATGGGGGCCAACCCATGCTCAGGCATGGGGACCCTCTGCTGACACAGGTCACCCCTGCCAGCCCCACAGCCACATCCCCATGACCCTGTGCCCATGGTCCCATTCCGTTGGCACATGTCCCCATGGCCCATCAACATGGTGGTTGTCCCTTTGTCCCTGTCCTTGCATTCCTGTGCCCCACAGCTGCCCCATCCCCAAGGTTCCTTCTGCCACATCATTGTCCCCACATCTCCATCCCCCAGTCCCTATCCCCACATCCCAGTATCCCCACAGCTGCGCCATCCCCAAGGTTCCTTCTGACACATCATTGTCCCCACATCTCCATCCCCCAGTCCCTATCCCCACATCCCAGATCCCATATTCCTGTCCCCTGTTCCTGTCCCCAAAGCCATCCTACAACACTGGTCACACTGGGCTCCATGCCCTGCTGGCCTTGGGGACCTCAGGGGACCCCGCAGCCCCCCTGTGCCCCCTCCCCTCCCCATCCCTGGGCTGTCTGGCCCGTGCCTGGGGCACTCACCCCACAGGAGCAGCGCCACCTTCCCGGCCATCCCGGTGTCCCCAGCCATGTGGACTGGCTGTCACTCGCTGCTGTGGCCACTGCTTGCCTGGCTGGCAGCTCTTTGGATGAAGGGGAAAGAAGTGAGGTCACGTCTGGTCCCTATTTGTAGGTGGCCCTTGGTGGGGGCAGGGTGGCCACAAGCTGGGGACGAGGGTGGGCAGGTTGGAGACAGGTTGGGGACAAGGCTTGGTGGGAAAAAGTGACACATGGCCTTCCCAGGAGTGGGGGACTCGGTAGGTTTTGGTAGGCAGGGATGGTGTCCAAGGGAATGGGGGGTCCCAGGGATGAGGTTCCTGGGAATAGGTGTCCTGAGGAGGGGGAGTCACTGGAAATGGGGTGCCAGGGAGATGTGGGCCCCATGGCTAGAGAGACTCATGGATGCGAGTCCCAGGGGAAAGTGAGCTGCAGGGATTTGGGGTCATGGGATGGGGATGTTGGGGGAATGGGGGATCCCGTGGGAATGGTGGGCCCTGGGAGAATCAAGGTCCTGGGGGAAGGGAGATTGCAGGGTATGGAACGAAACGCAGCAGTTGATCATTTGTTCCTCTAGGTAAGGGACTGAGAAAACCACAAAATTACGGCAAATCCCTCAACACTCTGCTCAACAACCTGCCTGGGTCCCTCCTTCTTGAACAAAACTTGCAGCCTTCTGAAACCTCCCAGAAAGAATGTTTAGGTTCAGGCTGTGGCCAACAGACAAGAAGAAAAAGTGTGGAAATACCAAGCAGTGGGTCGGCCACGCAGCCATGGTGGGGCTGTCGAGAGTGACCTCGTCTGGATTCCAAGTGTCCCCAAAGCTGCTCCATCCCTGCCTTCCTCACCTGAGTTAAGAGCTGAGGGTTTGCAGGAATTGTGGCATAAAGCCACTAGAGGGGCTGTTGTGGACCTGAGACCTGCCTGGAGTCAAGTGCTGCCTTCCTTCCATTCATGATCATGGAGAGCGGTGGTGGGCGTTGAGTAGGGGGAGTGCCTGGCCCTGGGACACTGCTATGCTGGCTCTGGGCACTAGGATCCAACCTGCTGCCTTTGTCCCCCGCTGGTGGTGGTGCCGGGACTAAGTGGTGCCCGTGGGTTTGCAAAAGGAGCGATTTCCCCTCCTGGCTCCCGCCCGAGGCCGCCATGGCCCCTGAGGGGATCGAGCTCGACCGGGGCGCCCCCTGCTGGCCGGGAGCGCTCCCTGCAGCGCCCCCTGCTGGCCGCGGTTATAACTGCCACACAAACCAACAGCGCTGAGCGGGAGGGAAAGTTCTGGTTTTGTGTTGTCTGTTCTGTTGTGGTTTATAAATTTCCCCTAAAAGTGCTATTATTCCTTTTCCTACAGTTTCATCTGGAAGCCCCATTGTTTTTGAAATGGGGACAAAAGTTTTACACATGAGTCTTCTTTCCATTCCAGGAAAGTTCCCATTATCCTTGGCAGATATTTCTCATTTAAACGAGTCGCCAACTCCTGGGTTCCAGAGTGGATAGGACAGAGACCCCAAAAAAGACAGGATCAGGGACTTGGCCACCTCACGCTCTGCCTTTTAAGCCAGTTGGGCCACCAAGGGCTCTCTCCCCAGGTGGCACTTCTGGTCACTCAGCCACTCAGGAGCTGGCTTTGGCAGAGCATCACATTTTCCCCAGTGTGCCATGGCTGACAGGCCGATGGCCAGTCTCTGACAGACAGGGCCCTGTCTCACCAAAAGCAGGGCCTGACCCACCCCTGCCACACACAGATGTTACAAAATGTCTCCAGACATCCAACATTTCCTGTGTCTGACACTCCGCCTTGTGCCATGGCCTGATCCTGACTGCCCTGGAAAAATGGGGAGACTCTGGAACCCCCACAGGGCCTTTGTGACATCCTCATGTGGGGAACACAGCAGAGGAGGGGTTTGGGACAGAGGACAAGAGAATCCAGAGCCTCCTGAAGTCTACTTTGGCCATCAGAGCAGTGAAGATCCAGGGCCCTGCCAGGTTCCTCTGGTGGAGGAATTGTGCTGGGGCTAAAAGTCTGTAGTTTCTTCCTTCTTGGGGGCTTTCCCAGGAAATTGTTCTTTTTGTGACCATTTGGATTCTGAAGCTTGTTGCTGTTGCTGTTGGTTTTATTCTGTCTCATTGCTGTTTCAGGAAATTGTTCTTCTCTCAGCCCTCTGCGATCTTTGTGCCTCCATGGGGAGGGAGAGGGGCAGTTTTTAATGGCAGCACACACACGGGGGGGTGCCCATGGTTGGGGACCCCCAGTGCTCCCCAGTTCCTTCCAGTGTCACAGCACATTCCCGTAGATGTCACCGGGTTCCCGTGGTGGCCCCTGGTGTCCCCGCAGCTCCGCGTAGGTCACCTGGGGATCCTGGAGTGTGGTGGCACAGGGGGATGCTGCGAGAGACACGGGCTGTGGGATCTGGGTGGGGTGACACTCATGGGTGACGTGTCCCTCTGCGTGTGTCCCCCCTGTACTCACCCCCTGCTCTCTTGTTGACCACGACGTGGCTGTACAGCACCTGCCCCTCCTCTGGGGGGCCGGGGGATCTGGGGGGGCCCTGAGGGAATAAAGGGGGTGTGGGGGAGGGAATGGCAGGCCTTGGTGGTTGGGATAAAGGGGAGAGTGTGGTTTGAGCCCCCCACTCACCTTTCCTGGTGCTTCCTGGCAGCTGAAGAGGAAGGAGAGAAGGGGTGACTGTGGGGTCCCAGGGCCCTGACCCCTCCCAGGATTCCTGAACCCCCACGGGACCCTCAATATCCTACAGGACCCCCAAGCATCCTTGAACCCCCTTAGAATTCATGAACCAACCCAGTGCCCGTGACCAACTCAGCCTCAAAAACCCCAAGACCAGCAGGGAGACAGACCGCCCCCAAATGGCCCCAGGGCCCCTGAAAGAACCCCCAACATTCTTGCAGGACCCTCCAGCACCTCCCCAAACCCTACAGCACTCCCAGACAAGGTCACAATTCAGGAGCTGTGGGAGCTCTTTTATGGCTCTGCAAATCTGCATGTCTGTACAGCTCCCTGGGCCCCCTGTCCCCGTATTGTCACCTACCCAAACAATGCCACTGGTGCCAGGCCACAATGACATCCATGAGTAGCAGCAGGAACAAAAGGGCCCCAGTGACCCCTGCGACCACTGCAAGAAAGAGACGGGGACACAGCAGGGTCACCCATCACCCAGGGGTCCTGCACTCTCAGGTGACCCTTTGTGACCCCACTTGTGACTTGGTGTGGCTGAGATGTCATCTCTAGGGTCAGCTCTGGGCTGAGTGCCCGGAACATGCATTTCCCATCCAGTTCCAGCTGGTTGGTGGCCACGCACTGGTAGGTGCCTGAATGTCCCACATCAATAGCCTTCAACTCCAGGAGGGGAGCCCGGGCCACCTCCTGCCTGTTGGGCAGCCAGGTGAAGGTGACAGGGGCTGAGCCCACCTGCACCGAGCAGCGCAGGGTCACGGGGTCACAAGTGACAGGGGACTGAGGGTGATGGTGGCATTGGCCACGGGCACTGCGGGGACACAGACAGGGCTGTCACCTGGCAATGTGGGATGGGGGTGCCATGGGTGGGGTCACCCCCAACCCGAGGGTCCAACTCACCCACAACAGTGACATTCAGGGGGTCACTCTCAGCCACACTGTACCTGTTACTGACCCGGCACTGGTAGTGGCCGCTTTCATTGTCCCCAAGGGGCTGCAGCTCCACACGGGGTCGGTGCACAGCAGTGCCCCTGTGCCCTCCCGGTGCCAGGAGAAGGACAGGGGACCTGTCCCTGCAGCCACCATGCAGCCCAGCACCAGGCTGTCGCTCAGTGCCACCTGTCCTCCGGGGGGCTGCACTGACAGGGACACCCCCGATAGCAGGACACCTGTGGGGGGACACAGGAGGGATTGGGGACCCAGGAGGGGTGGGGGATATGGGAGAGGAAAGAAGGGGCATTGGAGTGAAGCAGAGAGGATGCCAGTGAGCATAAGGGGACCCTCGGAGGCATGTTGGGACCTGGGGGCAATGGTGAGACCCCATGGAATGGGTGAGAGACCCAGGCAGGGATGGGGAACCACAGGAGAGACTGAGGAGACTCAGGGAATGATTTGGGGTTTAGAGATAGCAGGTGGAGGCAGGGAAGGAAGGGAGAGCAGAGGGTGGAGCAGGGACCTTAGAAGGGATAGGGAATCCAGGGAGGGCTGGGGAGGACAAAGAGAGTGATGAGGGAACTGCAGGGGGAACTGGGCAGTCATGGGGAAAACCAAGAGGGACTTTGGGAAATTTTGGGTGAGCCAGGGAGGAGTAAAGGGAGGGATGAAGGATTCAGGCAGTGCTCAGTAAACCCTCAAAGGATGTCGGACTTCTCTGTCCCCATCCCTGAACTTACTGTGCACTATCACCACCTCTGACTCACTCCACAGTGACACCCCATGGCTCACGTAGCCTTTGCAGCTGTAGTGGTCGCAATGGCTCAGCTGCAGGGGGAACAGGGACAGCTCGGTCCCATTGGCGATTTCTCCTGGTTTCTTCCCCTCATGGTAGAATGACACCAGGGTGACTGTGCTGTTCTACCAGCCCCAGCAGCGCAGTGTCACCGTGTCCCCCTCCAGCAGTGCCCGCGCTGGCACCTTCAGCACCAGCCGGTCTGGGGGACAGAGGGGTCCTGTCACACCAGGGGCATCAGGGGGGTTATGATGGCAGCAGGAGGCACCAGGGGCCACCCATGGTGAGAGAGATCTCTCCTCACATGGGGATGCCCCCAGAGTAGGGGACAGGCTTTGGTCTCACCAGGAGGTGACCCATGGAGTGGAGCCCACCAAGAACAGTTGGGGTCCCTGTGGGTGCCAGCTTGGGAGTGCCCAAACCCCCCTTACCATTTGGGACTCTCACTGGGGGGCTGAGCCCGGTTCCAAATCTGTCACTTGTAGGTGGCAGTCTCCGTGACAGCATTGTTGTTGTGTCCCTCCTGCCCCCAGAGCTGCCCATCCCTGTAACAGGTGGTGGCACCACCAGTCCTTGAGGCCTAGCAGGCTAGCGTCACCCGATCCCACAGCACCGGTGGCCTCCAGGGGCACTCCACGAGGATCTGGGTGGTCTGGGCACCTGTGGGTAACAGAGGACACCAGCCTGCCAGGGCCACTGCAGTGCTGGGGACAGCGGGCTGGGGACATGGCATCCCCTGAGGACTCACCAGCAAGGTCAAGGAACTGGCTGGAAGGGAGAAGGTACAGGGCTGGGTGGGGGTGGCAGAGCAGGAACAGCAACACGGGGGCCGAGGATGTGGGGGCTGCCCCGAAAGTTCACCCTTGTGGGAACTCAGTACATCACTCCGGATGTCCAGAGCTGTGGGGGCTGCCCCAAAAGTTCACCCTGGGGGCACTGGTGTGGCACAGATATCTTGAGGAGAAGGACATGATGGCCAAGCCATGGTCCGGCATGGGGACCCTGTGCTGGCACAGGTCACCCCCACCAGCCCCACAGCCACATCTCCATTGCCCTGTGCCCATGGTCGCATTCCAATGGCACCTGTTCCCATGTCCCAAACACATGTTGCTTGTCCCCTTGTCCCTGTCCCCGCATCCCTGTGTCCCTCTCCCCACAGCTGCCCCAGCCCCAAGATTCTTTCTGCCACATCCTTTTCCCCACATCTCCATCCCCCTGGATGGGGGTCCCAGGGAGAGGGGGGCCAAAAGAATGGCAGTAACGTGGTCAGGTTCCCAGAGCAAAGCGGGTGACAGAGATAGGCAGTGGTTGGGTGGGCACAGGGGTCTCAGCTCCTTCTCTGGGTTCTTCAGATTTTGGGGTGACTCAGGGCCCAGCACTGCCATGGGATGCACCAATGGGACACCAACCATGGGACACCTTCCCAGGGGACTCAGAGTCACAGTCCTCACCTCCCCTCTCCTTCCCAAAACACTTCTCAGTGCCAGTGTTGGAGGGTCCCCCCGAGCCCACCGAGGGGTCCCCCTGACTCTCAGCTATCTCAGCACACCCAGCCCCCTGAGGCCCCAAGCCCCCCTCCTGCATGTGTTCTACAGGGACAGGCAGGCAGTGGGGGCTTGCTCCTGGTGCCCGCTGTGGGGGTCACCCACTCAGAGAATTAGAGCTGCAAGGTGCCCTCCGAGGGTGGCTGTGCGAAAGACCAGCGCCCAACTGCGTGCCAGAGTGTGCAGTGAGTGCGGGGAAGGGCACAGGGAGCCCCCACAGCCTCCTTGGGTTCCGCTGCTTGGGCATCTCCATGTACCCCAGACACCATTCTTTGATCCTTACACCACTCCCTTTGTCCCCTCACTCCTCCATGGTGTGACCCCATCCCCGACATCCCCCATCACACCAATTCCCCCCATCCCTATCACCCCACACCGGCTGCCAGCCCCTCCCTGGAGCCTCAGCCCTGTCTCTGTCCATGCAGTACCCATGGCCAATGCCACCAACATCCCTGGTGTCCTGGAGGTGACACTGCAAGAAACAGGGACACACAGGGACATTCAGGGACACAGGTGGAGTCACACAGGGTCACCTGGGAGTGCAGGACTCCAGGCTGATGGGGACCCTGATGTGACCACTCTCTGTTTCTTGCAGTGGCCGCAGGGGTCACTGGGGCCCTTTTGTTCCTGCTTCTGCGCATGGGTATCATTGTGGCCTGGTACCTGTGGCACTGTGTGGATGGGTGACAGTGGAGGGACAGGGGTCCCAGGGGGCTTTAGAGGCCCCCAGAGTTAGGGAACGATAGGGGAGCACCCAAGTCCCAAAATGGTGACCTTGAGTGGGAGTCCTGTTGGGTTTGGGGAGGTGCTGGAGGGTCCTGCAAGGACGTTGGGGGCTCTTTCAGGGGCCCTGGAGGCATTTAGGTGTTCTCTGTCCCTGCTGGTCTTGGGGTTTTTGAGGCTGAGTTTTTTGGTCGCACTGGGTTGGTCCATGAATTCTGGGGGGCTTTGGAGATACTTGGGGGTCCTGTGGGAAAATGAGGGTCTAGGGGAAGTTCAGGAATCCTGAGAGGGGTCAGGGCCTTGGGGACCCCACAGTCACCCCTTCCCTCTTTCCTCTGCAGTGGCCAGGAAACACCAGGAAAGGTGAGTGGAAGGCTCAAACCACACTCTCTCCTTTTACCCCAACCCCTAAGAACACCTATCCCCTCCCACACATCTGCTTTATTCCTTCAGGGCCTCTCATATCCCCCGAAGGAGGGGGGAGTACACCCATGTCGTGGTCACCAAGAGGGCAGGTGGGGAGTATGGGGGGGACACATGCAGAGGGAAACTTCACCCACGAGTGTCACCCCACCCAGATCCCACAGCCCGTGTCTCTCACAGCGTCCTCCTGTGCCACCACACTCCAGGATCTCCAGGTGACTTACACGGAGCTGCGGGGACACATCGAGTGACCACGGGAACTTGGTGACATCTACGGGAATGTGCTGTGACACTGGGGGGGACTGGGGGGCACTGGGGGTCCTCGCCCATGGGCACCCACACACCTGTGTGCTGCCACTAAAACCTGCTCCTGTCCCTCCCTGTGGAAGCACAAAGATCTCCTGTGCCACCACACTCCAGGATCTCCAGGTGACTTACACGGAGCTGCGGGGACACATCGAGTGACCACGGGAACTTGGAGACATCTACAGGAACGTGCTGTGACACTGGGGGGGACTGGGGGGCACTGGGGGTCCTCACCCATGGGCACCCACACATCTGTGTGCTGCCACTAAAACCTGCCCCTGTCCCTCCCTGTGGAAGCACAAAGATCCCAAAGGGCTGAGAGAAGAACAATTTCCTGAAACAGCAATCAGACAGAATAAAACCAACAGCAACAAGGTCCAGAGTCCCAACGGTCAAACAAGGAATAATTTCCGGGAAAAGGCTCCTAAAAGGAACAAATCCCAGACATTTCCCCCAGCACGATTCCTCCACCAGAGGAATCTGGCAGGGCCCTGGACCTTTCTTGCTCTGGTGGCCAAAGTGGCCTTCAGGAGGCTCTGCAATGTCTTGTCCCCTGTCCCAAACTGCTCCTCTGTTGTGTTCCCCACATGAGGATGTCACAAAGGCCTTGTGGGGGTTCTGGAGCCTCCCCCATTGCCAGGGCAGTCAGGATCAGGCCATGGGACACAGTGGGGTGTCAGACACAGGAAACGTTTGACATCTGGAGACATTTTGGAACACCTGTGTGTGGCAGGGTTGGATCAGGCTTTGCTTTTGGTGAGACAGGGCCCCGTCTGTCCATCATTGTGTCAGCCATGGCAGACTGGGGACAGTGTGATGCTCTGCCAAAGCCAGCTCCTGTGTGGCTGGGTGACCAGAAGTGCCACCTGGGGAGAGAGCCCATGGTGGCCCAACTGGCTTAAAAGGCTGAGTAGGAGGTGGCCAAGTCCCTGACCCTGTTTCTTCTTGGGGTGTCTCCACGCTGGAACCTAGTGGTTGGCAACTTGTTTAAATGATAAATATCTGTCAAAGGAAAATGGGAACTTTCCTGGAATAGAAAGAAGACTCATGTGTAAAACTTTTTTAATTTCAGAAATGATGGGGCTTCCAGATGAAACTGTAGGAAAAGGAATAACAGGTTTTTACTGGGAAATTTATAAACCAGAACAAAACCTTAATTTCAGAAATGATGGGACTTCCAGATGAAACTGTAGGAAAAGGAATAACAGGTTTTTACTGGGAAATTTATAAACCAGAACAAAACAAACAACACAAAACCAGAACTTTCCCTCCCGCTCAGCGCTGTTGGTTTGTGTGGCAGTTATAACCGCGGCCAGCAGGGGGCGCTGCAGGGAGCGCTCCCGGCCAGCAGGGGGCGCCCCGGTCGAGCTCGATCCCCTCAGGGGCCATGGCGGCCTCGGACCAGGGGGAGTAGGGGAAATTGCTCCTTTTGCAAACTCTCGGGCACCAATCAGTCCTGGCACCACCACTGGCAGTGGGCAGAATCCGTGAAGGCAGCAGGTTGGATCCTAGTGCCCAAAGAGTCCCTGCACCACCACTGGCAGTGGGCAGAATCCGTGAAGGCAGCAGGTTGGATCCTAGTGCCCAAAGCCAGCATAGCAGTGTCACGGGGCCCAGCATATGCCCTGCCCAGCGCCCACAACTGCTCTCCATGATCCCGAATGGAAGGAAGGCAGCACCTGACCCTAGGCCGGTCTCAGGTCCACAACAGCCCCTCTGGTGGATTTACACCACAATTCCTGCAAATCCTCACCCTTTCACTCAGGTGAGGAAGGCAGGGATGGAGCAGCTTTGGGGACACCTGGAATCCCGACAGAGTCACTCTCGACAGCCCTACAACAGCCACGGAGCAGAGCCAATGCTTGATATTTCCACACTTTTCCCTCTTGTCTGGTGGCCACAGCCCAAACCCAAACCCTCTTTCCATGAGGTTCCAGAAGACTGCAGGTTTTGTTCAAGGAGGAGGGTCCCAGTCTGGTTGTTGAGCAGATTGTTGTTGTCTTTGCAGCAGTTCTGGGTCTCTCTCTGTCCCTTACCAAGAGGAACAAATGATCAATTGCTGCATTTCTGAACTGGTTCCCACAGAGCTGCCAATGCAGAGGTGGTTTCCAGCCAGCCCTGCTCTGAAAACCACCAAAGGCTCTCGCAGAGCCACTGACAGAGTCACTCTCGACAGCCCTACAACAGCCACGGAGCAGAGCCAATGCTTGATATTTCCACACTTTTCCCTCTTGTCTGGTGGCAACAGCCCAAACCCAAACCCTCTTCCTCAGTTCCTAGCTGTCACCTGGAGCTGGCCAGAGCAAGTCTGGCCAATGGCCATCCCTGTGCAGTGGGGCTGGGCCCCACACTTGGATTGACAGGCGTCTCCATGATGTGCCACCCCTGGGACAGGCACCTTACCTGGAATGTGCAGAGATATTTCCAGATTTCTAGAACTGCCACACCTGGGACTGGAATCCCCCATGTCAGGATGTGTCACTCCCTGGGACAGGATCCCCCTAGGACAGGACCCCCGCGATGTGGTCCCCCAGGACAGATCCCCCACTTTGCAATCTGACTCTCACTACAAACGGCCTCTTCCTTCTTGTCCAGGAAAAAGAAAGTGAAAGTATTGAAGGGGCACAGCCTGACACCTCTATCACCCAAATGGTCCCCACCCTTCCCTGCACCCTCACTCCCCATGTCCCCCCTCCCCTGGGTCCTCCCAACCCATCCCCTGCTCAGGTGCTCCCTGGGATTGCTGAGACAGGAGGGGACAAGGCACAAAAGTGAGGAAAGTAAAGAAAAAAGAGAAATTAAGAGAGGAAAAAGTCAAGGGCAGGGGAGGACACAGAAGCAGAGCTTCCCATGTCACCCCCATGTGATGCCTGCACAGGAAGCAAGCACCTCGTAGGGGCAATGCTGGGCCCTGGGTCACCTCCAAATCTGAGGCACCCTGGGAAGGAGCTGAGACCGCTGTGCCCATCCAGCAACTGCCCATCACTGGCACACCCATTCCCCTGGAAACCCAACCATGGGATCCCCACTCCTTATATACACCCATCCCTGGAACCCCCATCCCAGTACTGACATTTCCCAGGATCTCCATGACCCAGCATCCCCTTCCCAAGGAACCCTCTCCTGTTCATTCCATCACCTGCAATCCCCTTTCCCTCAGGACCTTGATTCTCCCTGGACCCCTTTCCCCCAGCACCCTCATTTTGAGGACCCCCATCCCCTGATCCCAAATCCCTGGAGCCCACATTCCCCTACCATTCCCATCCCTGAGTCCCCCCAGCCCTGGGGACCCCATTCCCAGTGACTCCCCCTCCTCAGCACCCCCATTCCCCTGAACACCCATCCCTGGCACTCCAAACCCACTGAGCCCACACTCGTGGGAACCCCATGTCCTACTTCGTCCCACCCCCCCTAGTCCCCAGACTGTGCCCAGCTTGTGGCCACCCTGCCCCCACCAAGGGCCACCTACGCATGGGGACGAGACGTGATCTCGCTTCCTTCCCCTTTGGCCAAAGAGCCACCAGCCAGGGGAGCGGTGGCCACAGCAGCGAGTGACAGCCAGTCCACATGGCTGGGGACACCGGGATGGCCAGGAGGGTGACACTGCTCTTGTGGGGTGAGTGCACTGAGCAGGGGCCTGACACCCTGGGAATGGGCCCTAGTAAGGCAAAGACCGGTGAGGAGGGGGCACAGGAGGGCTATGGGGTCACCTGACGTCCCCAAGGTCAGCAGTGCCAGTCCATGTTTCCCACAGTGGACCTTGGTGGGACTGTGACTGGTGTAGGGTGGCTTTGAAGACAGGAACAGGGGGGCAGGAATTTGGGGATTGGGGTGTGGGGACAGGAATGTGGGGACTGGCACCGTTGGGCTCGGGTAGCTCTGGGGATAGGGACATGGGAATTGGGATTCAGGGACAGAAGGGGACAAGAACCATGAGGGTGTGGCCATAGGGATGGGATCATGATCTGGTGGGGGTGATCTGGGCCAGCATGGGATGTGTCTCTGGTGTCCTTGTGTCTAGGATGTCCACAGTGTCCCCATGTTCTGTCTCAGCCCAGGGTGGCTTCAGTGTCCCTGATCCCAAGGTGTCTGTGCCACACAGATGTCGTGCATGGGTGGCTGTGACACAGACATATCCCCTAGCCTCTCAAAATCTTTTGGGGAGCACCCCCACACACTTTCCCACAAGAACTGCTGTCCCCTTGGGGACAGTTTGGCGACAGCACCCACACCCTGTACCCCGGGTGTCTCTGTCCTCGTAGTGTCACCCCCACTGAGCCCTGTTCCTTCTCCCTTCCAGCCCAGACCCTCAGCCTCACTGGTGAGTCCTTGGGGATGCCAAGTCCCCAGCCTGCTGTCCCTAGCCCTACTCTGGCCCTGGCAGGCTGGTGTCCCCTGGCAGGCTGGCGTCCCCTATCACCCACAGGTGCCCAGACCACCCAGCTCCTGGTGGAGCCCCCCTGGAGGCCGGCGGTGCTGTGGGACCCGGTGACATTGACCTGCCAGGGCTCAGGGACTGATGATGCCACCACCTGGTACAAGGACGGGCAGCTCTGGGGGCAGGAGAGACACGACCACTTCACTGTCACTGAGAGCGGCACCTATGAGTGTAACAGACTCAGCACTGGGCGCAGCCCCCCTGTGAGAGTCTTAAATGGTGAGGGGGGTTTGGTTGTCTCCAGCCTGGCACCCGTAGGGACCCCAGAAGCTCTGGGTGGGGTCTGCTCGATGGGTAACATCCTGGTGTGACTAGCACCCATGACCTGCACACGGGGACATCCCAGAGCATTTCAGAGTGGAGGGATCCCAGTTCTGGATTCTGGGAGGCCTGGTGCACTGGATGTATTCCAGTTCGGGGGTCCTTGTGAAAATGGAATGCCCTGGATGTCCTAAGACTCCTGTGTCCTGCAGCTAGGCTGGTGCTGCAGGTGCCGGCGCGGGAGCTGCTGGAGGGGGATACGGTGACACTGCGCTGCCAGGGCCAGGAGAACATGTCGGTCACTGGGGTGCGATTCTACCATGGGGACAAGGAGGTGGGGAGGTCCCTCAACGGGACCGAGCTGTCCTTGTCCCCTCTGCAGCTGCACCACAGCGGCCGCTACAGCTGCGGCGGCTGGGTGGACTCCAAGGTGGCACCGTGGGCGCTCTCAGCGCCAGTGACAGTGACAGTGCACGGTGAGAACCACAGAGCTGCCACCCTGACACCCCCACAGCCTCTCCCCTGGGACTCGGGCTCACAAATCTCCCTCCCCTCTCCTTCTCAGAACTCTTCACAGTGCCAGTGCTGGAGGGTCCCACCGAGCCCAATGTGGGATCCCCCCTGAATCTCAGCTGCCTCAGCACCCCCAGCACCCTGCGGCCCCAAGCCCCCCTCCTGCACATGTTCTACCGTGACAGGCAGGTGGTGGGGGGCCCGCAGGGGTCCCCGCAGCTGGTGGTGCCCGCCGTGGGGGTCTCCCACTCGGGGAATTACAGCTGCCAGGTGCGGTCCAAGGTGGGGGAGGTGTGGAAGAGCAGCGCCTGGCTCCGCGTCATGGTGCGCAGTGAGTGCGGGGATGGGCTTGGGGACCTGCCATAGCCTCCTTGGGTTCCCCTGCCCTGTCTGGAGATCCCCATTAGTGCCCAGGTTCCCCATCCTTTCCCAGGTACCTCACTGGATCCCCCAGCCGTATGTGGGTACCCCCATCTTCCCGGTAAACTTTTTCCATGCCCCCCCATTACTGCTGGGGTTGCCCTCCGTGTCTCCCCGTTCCTCACTGGTGTCCCTTCCTCTGTCCCTGATTCAATCACAACCATCTCTGATCTCCCCACATAGTCCACCATTCCCTCCCTAGCTCTATATACCTTTCCTGGGGTCTCCCCATCTTCCTTTCCAGGTGTCCCCTCCTGAACAATTCCATCCTTTCTTGGGGTCCTGTTCCAAGTCCCCCTCCTATCTCTGCACCCTCTTTTCCTCACTGGGGTCCCACTTCCCGTCACCCATCCCTCCCCCACCCTGTCCCCTGCTGTCATCTTCTCCCGCAAGGGTCCCGCCCTTGGGGGTGTCCCTGTAGGCGCAGCCCCCCAGGGGACAGGTGGCACTGGGGGCCTGCCTGGTGCTGAGCTTGGCAGTGGCCATGGGGACAGGTCTCCTGTCCTTCTCCTGGTCACCAGCCCCCACCTGGAGCTGTGCCACACTTGGGACAATGACAGCAACAAGTACCAGTGCCGGGTCAGCAATGGATACAGCGTGCCTGAGAGTGTCCCCCTGAATATCACCATCCTGGGCAAGCGGGAACCTCGGGCTGGGGGATGACCCCAACCACAGCATCCCCATCCCACCTCACCATGTGCCAGTCTTGTCTCTGTCCCTACAGTGCCTGTGGCCAATGCCACCATCACCCCCGGTCCCCTGGCACACCAGGTGCATATAGGTGACCCCGTGACCCTGCGCTGCTCGGTGCAGGTGGGCTCAGCCCCTGTCACCTTCACCTGGCTGCACAACAGGCAGGAGGTAGCCCAGGGTCCCCTCCTGGAGCTTGGAGCTGTTGATGCGGGACATTCAGGCACCTACCAGTGCGTGGCCACCAACCAGCTGGATGGGCACCGCGTGTTCCGGGCACTCAGCCCAGAGCTGGTCCTGTCTGTGACACTGCGGGGACATTGGGGTACAGGTGGGGTCACATGGGGTCACACAGGGGGTGCAGGACCCCTGGGCTTCAGGGTGATACTGATTTGTCCCTCTCTGTTCCCAGCAGTAGCTGCAGGGCTCAGCGGGTCCTTGCTGTTCCTGCTCCTGCTCCTGGCTGTCATTGGGGGCTGGTACCAGTGGCACCATCGGGGTGGGTGACAATGAAGGGGGATGGGGGTCCCAGGGATTGGGGTAAAGATCCCCAGAGTACCGGAGCCATAGGGTGGCACCAACAGCTCCTGACTTGGGTGAAGCTGAGCCCCCAGAGACCTTGGCTGGGCGTCCTGGGGGATTTGGAGAGGTATTGGAGGGTTGTGCAGAGAAGTTGGGGGTTCTGTCAGGGGTTTTTTGGGGGAGTTTGGGGACTCTGGGGTCTCAGTGGTTCAAGGCATTTTGAGGGTTTCAGGGATGCTCGAGGGTCCCGGGGACAGTCAGGGGTCCTGATGGTGTCCAGAGGCCCTGAGGACCCCACAGTCACCCCTCATGCCTTTCCTTTGCAGCCCTCAGGAAGCAGCAAGAACGGTGAGTGGGGGATTCCAGGCCCGAACCCCCATTTTACCCCCACCACAAAATCCCCCCATGCTCACAGACACCCCTTATCGCTGCAGGGCCCCCCCAGAGCCCTTGGCCCCTCCAGAGGTGGGGGAGGTGCTGTACAGTGATGTCGTGAGCACCAAGAAGGCAGGTGGTGAGTACAGGGGGGACACAGGGGCACATCACCCACGGGTGTCACCCTCCACCCAGGTTCCCACAACTGTTGTCTCTCACAGGGCCCCCCCGCACCACATCCCCCCAAGTGACCTACGCGGAGCTGCCACGACCCCACAGGAGGCAGCGGGACCCCAGTGACATCTCTGAGAACGTGCTGTGACACTGGGGGAACTGGGGGCACTGGGGTCCCTGCCTAAGGGCACCCCCCCAGTTCCCAAGGGTGCCCACTGTGCCGGGGGGAGGCCACGAGTGGGGGCTCCCATGTGGGGCTGCCCAGCTGCCGATAGCTCCCTGTTCCAGTTCTCCCGGTGCTCCCAGTACCCCCAGGGACTCCACATTCCCTCCCCCAGTGCCAGGGGCCACAGCACCCTTGTCCTTCTTACTGGACTCAAAATGCAGCTTTTTAATTAATCCAGGAAAAATGATTTTTTGTTTGTTCAGCTCTGCCCTCTTCGGCTCAGGAAGGAGGAGGGTCCCATTCAAGTTGTTGAACCAATCCTTCTAAATTCTCAAGATTCAGAATTCAAAGGATGACAAAAGGAACAATTTCCAGAGAAAGCCCCCAAAAAGGAACAAACCCCAGAAGCTGCCCCTGGCACATTTCCTCCACCAGGAAGAACCTGGCAGGCCCCAGACCTTCCTTGGTCTGATGGCCAAAGTGGCCTTCAGGAGGCTCTGGGTTCTCCTTTCCCCTGTTTCAAACTCTTCTTGGATGCATCGCGGAGACCCCTGGTTGCTTCTTCTTGCAGTAGAATGTCACCAAGCTGACTGTGCTGTTCTGCTAGCCCTGGCAGCACAGTGTCACCGTGTCTGCCTCCAGCAGTGCCCCTGGCAGTACCTGCAGCACCAGGTGGTCTGAGGGGCAGAGGGGTACCGTCACATCACAGGGGTCTGGTGGGTTCCAATGTCAGCGGTACCCGCCATTGAGTTACACGCAGTGCACCTGGGGTCCTGAATTCCACAAGCAGGGTCACCTCACACTGAGATGCTCTGGGATGTGCCTGTGTGCAGGGGACAGGCTCTGGTCACACCAAGGGGGTGACCCATGGAGTGGATCCCACCCAGAGATATCGGGGTCCCTGCGAGTGTCAGGCTGGGGACACCCAAAACTCCCTCACCATCTAAGACCATCAAAGGGGGGCTGTGCCTGCTACCTGATCTATCACACATGTAGGTGCCAATGTGGGTGACAAGTAGTAGTGTTGGGTCCCTCCTGCCACCAGTGCCGCCTATCCTTGTACCAGGTGGCAGTACCGTCAGTCCCTGAGCACTGGCAGGTCAGTGTCACCCAGTCCACAGCACCGCCAGCCTCCAGGGGGGCTCCACGAGGAGCTGGGTGGTCTGGGCACCTGCAGATGGCAGAGGACACCAGCCTGGCAGGGCTACAGCAGGACTGGGGACAGTGGGATGGGGACATGGCATCCCCTGAGGACTCACCAGCGAGACTGAAGGTCTGGGTTGGAAGGGAGAAGAGACAGGGCTGGGTGGCACTGTGGGGACAGCAGCACCTGGGGGACAAGGTGTGGGGGCTGTCCCCAAACTGTCCCCATGGGAACACTGGTGGAGCACGGAGATCCTGAGGACAGGGACACCTTGGTCACCCTGGGCTGAGGCAGGACATGGGGACTCTGTGGACACCCCATGTTTGTGACGGCTCACCTCCCCCAGCCCTGCCGCCCCTGTCCCCACAGTCACATCCCCATGGCCCTGTGCCCATGATCCCATTCCAATGGCACCTGTCCCCATGGCCCATCTGCATGGTACGTGGCCCTTGTCCCTGTCCCTGAATCCCAGTTCCACTGTTCCTGTCCCCTGTTCCTGTCCCTACGGCCACCCTACAATTCTGGTCTCACTACAGTCCATGCCCATGCACTGGCTCTGCTGGCATCGGGAACCTCAGGGGACCACGCAGCCCCCCCTGTGCATCCTCCCCACCGGTCTCCAGGGCCCATCCCCGGGGCTGTCAGGCCCATGCCTGGAGTACTCACCCCACAGGAGCAGTGTCACCCTCCTGGCCATCCCAGTGTCCCCAGCCATGTGGACTGGCTGTTACTTGCTGCTGTGGCCATCGCTTCCCTGACTGGCGGTTCTTTGGATGAAGAGGAAGGAAGCGAGACCACATCTTGTCCTCATGTGTGGGTGGCCCTTGCCCTTGATGGGGGCAGGGTGGCCACAAGCTAGGGAGAGGATGGGGACATTATGGGATAGTCTGTGGACATGGTGAGGGATGCTGTTGCCAAGAGTGGGGAACTCAGGGGATGTGGAGAACCAGGGATGGGTGTCCATGAGAATGAGGGTCCAGGCGAATTGGGGTCTCTGTGCCAGGGGGGATTTAGGGATAGGGTGCTGTGGGAACATGATCCCCAGGGATTTCCGGTCATGGAATGTGGCTGCCATGGTTGAGGGTGCTGGGGGAAAAGGGGACCCTTGGGAATAGGGGTTCTGGGAGAAGAAGTAGCCCATGGGATGGGATCAGGGCAATGGTGGTCCTGGGCAATGGCAGTCCTGGGATTGGGGTCCTCAGGGACGAAGGACCAAGGCAATGGGGGTCCCGTGGTTGGGTTGCTAAGGGAATGGAGGTGCCAGGGATGGGCAGTGGCTGGGTTACAGCTCCTTCCCTGGGTGCCTCAGATTTTGGGGTGACTCAGAGCCCAGCACAGTGCCCACCCTGGGGCACCCCAGGGCTGTCCTGGGAGGCTCCGGGTCACTGCCCCACATACCCCTGGGCTTTTTCCTGTCCCCTCCCCCATTTTATGGCTCAGCCATCCCAGGGAACACCTGAGGCCCAACTGGCTGAGATAAAATTACACTTCCATAGAATAAAGGCAAAAATCTTTTCCCACTCCATTTTTTTTCCCAATAAAAAACAAACTCAGCAAAAATCAAACTGACAAGGCATAAAATGCTCTGGTTTATAGAATCCTTTGAATCATTGCTTTCCTTACATGTCACTCACAATAAAAACACAAACAAATCACAATGAAATGAGACTTCTTGGTTCCCTTTATGAGCCCATTGGTGCATCTCACAGCAGCACGTGCTTGTGGATAACACAGAGTGTGGAATCTCCTTGAGTGTCCAGCAGCTCCATGGGATTGTTCTCTGCCTGCTGGGGAGAAACCCAGCCCATAAGGAAGCCTTTTCTGTATTTAGGAACACTTTCCATTTTTCTAATTCCCACCCTGAAACTTGATTGACTTCCCACGGAGGAAGGGGAGAAGCTCTGTCCATCCTTGGGACAGTGCATAGGAATCTGTGAAAATGCCTGTGTGTGCCTCAGGGTGTGATTCCCAGGTGAATCCAGTCCAGCCTGCCCTGAATTCCCCTGCTTGGGCACTCCCTGCTCCTTCTGTGACACCCTGGTTCCCTATGTGATAAATGAATATGATTTATGCTAACAATTGTAGCTATATTGATATTTTAGAAAATATTTGCTAAAAAATAATAGAGGAAAAGGATATGTAATTAGTGTCGCAAAACAGATGTTTTCCGATGTTCATGAGAAAATAGGATACAGGATGGAGTATTGAGATTAGCAATATCCCAAAACAGAATTGTCCTTGGGACGAAAAAAGTTGGGAAGACTCCCAATGGAGAAGCAGCCTTGGGATGATCCAGTGTGGGGCAATTCTCAATATGGAATCTGAAATAGTAATTTTATCTATTAAATAATAAAGCTTATTTGGAACATAATGCTTACTTACGTAACACAAGACTTGGGGCACATGTGCAACCTGTGGGGTTGTTCAAAGGACAGTGATGATGATGATAAGCCTTTGTTGGAAGCAACCACTGAAAAGCCAAGAAGACCCCTTATAAACAAGTGGAGCATGTACTATGCAGTATAGTGACATAGATTTCAAGAATTGAAAATAGGAGGAAAAAACCAAAGAGTTAGGGATGATCTGGGTACCTTTTTCTGGGCAAAATTAGTCTGAAAAAGGACACACATTAACAGAGGATTAACTCTTAAAAGCAATAGCCTGTTGCATATTCATAAATCTCATACATGGTGCATAACTTCCATTGAAACAAGGGATTCTCTCTGGTCAGTGTCAACTTCATCTTAATCTTGATGGCATCCTCAGGGCTGATCGAGGCTGGAAGAAGATAGTTTCTTCTGATAAGAGAGCAATAAATTCTTTTTCTCTGAAAGCTTTAGGTGTCCTGTGGCTGCTATCTCACTGCGAGTACCTCATTCCTCTCTTTAAAAAAAGTATCTGAAACACAGCATAGTTCCTATTTTAATATTATGTTATAACCTAAAACTATATTTAACACACTACTTAAGAAAATTAATACAGCATAACTTTCTGACATAACACATATAATATTAATTTTAATATTTGCAAAAAGCCAATCATAAAATATGCATTTTTCGCACTCTTACTGGCTCAGATCCTGCAGGGGATGAGCAAGAATGGAGAAGTCTGGAACAGGATTTCTCCCCAAACCAAATAAACCCAAATCATCCCACTCCCCCAGTAAAGAAACCCCATGAAGGGGATTATGGGGAGCAGGAGAGGGAGGGGGCAGCCCCCAACAGCTTCACAAATGTTTCATATAGAGGGTCTCATCCATCTCCTGGTTCCCAGCACTGATGCCCTGCAGGGATTTTGGGTGTGGGGACAGCCTTTAGATGTTTTGGGATGTCTGTGTCCTCCCTAACTGACACCAGCGCATGTCGTACCTCCCCCCCCACCCCCCTGTTGAGGTTTCTACCCCACAGAATGATCTTGGTGGTCTGGGGAATGGGGTGAGGTGCTGCCTCTTTGAGGGTTCCCAAATGGGGATTGAGGGCTCCCAAATGGGTGGGGGCAGTCAATGAGGGGGTGCAGACCATGTAGGTCACACCCAAAGTTGGGGCACCCAGATGTCACAGTGCCCCATTGAGGACAGAGGGGTTGGCAGGTTCCGCCATGCCAGGACAGGGGTCTTCAGCATGTGCCACACCACACCTTTGACAGGGACTTCCTCAGGGAATGTGTTCAGGGGCCCTGCCCATAACCACCATCCCCCAGGAGAGGATCTTCCCCTCTGGGTAATGTCACCGGTGGGACAAAATCTCCCCAGGATGTGCAACCCCTCATCTGGGACCCCTCAGGACAGAACCTGCATCCCATGTCACTCTCAGCACAAATGGCTTCTTCCTTCTGCAGCGTGAAAGAGAAAGTGAAAGTGTTGGGGTACACAGCCGGACACCCTCATCCGCCACAGCCTCCCCACCCTTCCCTGTACCCCCCACACCCCATTCCCCCCCTCCCCTGGGTACCCTAACCCATTCCCTGCTCAGGTGCTTCTAGGGATTGCTGAACGAGGAACTGGGGGTCAGGGGACATGGCACAAAACTGAGGAAAATAAGGAAAATAAGACATAAAGAGAGGAAAAATTAAGGGCAGTGGAGGGCACAGAAGCAGAGCTACCCAGGACTCCCATGTGACACCTACAAAGGGAAGGAGCACACCAGGCGGCAGCACTGGGCCCTGGGTCACCCCAAAATCTGAGGCACTCATATAAGAACCTATGGCCTACGAGCTCACCTAGCCACTGCCCATCCCTGGCACAACCATTCCCCTGGGACCCCAACCATTGGATCCCCGTTCCTTCTGTCTCCCCTTCCCTGGGGCCTTCATGCCTGGACTGCAATTCCACAGGATCTCCAACCCCAAGGAACCACATCCTCATAATTCCAGCCCCTGGGGCTCCCCATCCCTTGGGCACCTTGATTTTCCTAGGACACCAATTCTCACAGGGCCCCCCCCTTTCCCCTAACACCCTCATCCCTTGATCACAAATTCCTGGAGACCACGTTGTTCTGGGACCTTCATCTACGAGTCTGAGTCCCCCCAATCCTTGAGACTCCCATTCCCATGAGAGCCCATCCCTGGGCACCCCATTGCCCTGGACACCCATCCCTGGCTCCCTCCACCACCTCAGCCTCCAAATTCTGGCCACACCATGTCCCCACCATGTCCCACCATCACCCCCATGTCCCACAAAGTCATGCTCCACCAGTGTTCCCATGGGGACAGTTTGGAAACAGCTCCCACACCTTGTCCCCCAGATGGTGCTGTTCCCACAGTGCCACCTTCCCAGCCCTGTGTCTTCTCCCTTTCATCCCTGACCACAAGCCTCACTGGTGATTCCACGGGGGATGTCATGTCCCCACCCCACTGTCCCCACCCCTGGTGCTGCACCCCACAGGTTCCCAGACCACCCAGCTCCTGGTGGAGCTCCACTGCAGGCCAGCAGTGCTACGAGACTGGGTGACACTGACCTGCCAGGGGTTGGGGACCACCGGTGACACCACCTAGTACAAGGACAGGCAGTGTTGCCAGCAGGATGGATACAACAACTTCACTATCACCGAGAGAGGCAATGACACATATGAGAGACCCGGCAGTGGGCACAGACCCCCCCGTGACAGTCTCAGATGGTGAAGGCTGTTTGGATGTCCCCAGCCTGGCACTTGCAGGAACTCCAAAGGCTAAGAGTGTGCTGCGCTCCATGGGTCACTTCCTGGTGTGACCAGAGCCTGTCCGCTGCATATGGGGACATTCCAGATCATCCCAACTGGGACTTTGGGACTCCTGGTATGCTGCCTGTGGCCCAGTATGGGGGTCCTGGTGGCATTGGGGCCCTCCAGAGCCCTGTGATGTGATGGCACCCCTCTGCCCCCAGACTGACTGGTGCAGCAGGTGCTGGCAAGGGCTCTGCTGGAGGGAGACACAGTGTCACTGCGCTACCGGTACAGGTCGAGCATGTTGGTCATCTGGGTGTCCCTCTATCACGAGGAGACCCTACAGGGGTGTTTCCAGAATGGGACAGAGCTGTCCCTGTTCCCTCTGCAGCTGCACCTTAGCAGCTGCTACCGCTGTGGGGGCTGGGTGGACTCTGAGGTATCATGGTGGTGGGTGGAATCAGCACCAGTGACAGTGACAGTGAAGGATGAGCATCCCACAGCCACCACCCCGACGCCTCACAGCCCCTCCCCGGGGACTCAGAATCAGTGGCCACACCCATCTCCTGCCCTGTACTCTTCATGGTGCTAGTGCTGGTGCTGGAGGGTCCCACCAAGCTCACAAAGGGGTCTCCCCTGAATCTCAGCTGCCTCAGCACCCCCAGCCCCCTGAGGCCCCGAGCCCTCCCCCTGCACATGTTCTACAGGGATGGGCAGTTGGTGAGGGGCACACAGGGGTCCCTGCAGCTGCTGGTTCCCGCCGTGAACTCGGGGAATTACAGCTGTGAGGTGTGCTCCGAGAGCAGGGCCTTGCAGAAGAGCAGCGCCTAGCTCCACGTCACAGTGTGCAGTGAGTGAGGGGATGGGCACAGGGAGCCCCCACTGCCTCCTCAGGTCCCCTGCCTGGGTACCTCTATGTCCCCTAGACACCTTTCTTGGGTCCCCCTGCCTCTGCCCTGTCCCCTTACCCCTCCGTGGTGTGACCGCATCCATGAAATCCTGCATCACACACATCCCACCCCTCATTATCCACCCCCGCCCCCACACACCAGCTGCAAGCCCCTTCCTATGGTGTCAGCCCTGTTTGTGTCCCTGCAGTTCCCATGGCCTATGCCACCATCATCCCCAGTCCCGTCACCACATGTGTGTGCAGATAACGCCATGACCCTGCCCTGCTCAGCGCAGGTGGGTTCAGCATCTGTCACCTTCTGCCCGTGGGTGCCATTGTGGGCTGGGTGGGTGACAATGGGGGGTCGGGAATCCCAGGGAGCTTTAGAGGCCCCAAGAACTGGGCTGGGGGTCCTGTAGGGCTTGGGGAGGTGCTGGAGGGTCTTTTCAGGATGCTGGGGGCTCTTGCAGGGTCTCTGGGAGCATCTGGTTGGGGGGGGGTCTCCTTCCCTGCTTGGGGTTCTTAAGGCTGAGTTGGTTAGGGCCACTGGGGTGGTTCATGACTTCTGGAAGGCTTCAGGGATGCTTGGGGGTGCTGGAGGAAATTGAGGATCTTATGGGGGGTTCAGGAATCCTGAGAAGGGTCAGGGCCCTGAGATCCCACAGTCACCTCTCCCCTACTTCTGCTGCAGCTGCCAGGAAGCACCAGGAAAGGTGAGTGAGGGTTCAAACCACACTCTTCCTTATTACTCTAACCCACAAGACCTCCCATTCCCTCCCACAGATCCCCTTTATTCCCTCAGGGCCCCTCCAGAACCCCTGCCACCCCCCCCC
>NW_024367506.1:32065-109879 GCF_014805655.1 Passer montanus
CCCGCCCCCCCCCACCCCAGAGGAGGGGAAGGTGCTGTACACCCATGTTGTGATCCCCAAGGAGAGAGGGAGTGAGTACAGGGGGACACATGCAGAGTGACATGACATCCATGAGTGTCACCCCACCCAGATCCCACAGCCCGTGTCTCTTCCAGTGTCCCCCCAGGTCACCACACTGCAGGATCCCCAGGTGACTTACGCGGACCTTACAGCAACCCATGGTTGACCACGGGAACCTTGTGACATCTATGGGAATGTGCTGTGACACTGCGGACACATGTGACACTGGTGGGCTCTGAGGGAACTGGGGGGCAGTGGGGGTCCCCACCCATAGGCAGCCACACATGTGTGTCCCCCCTACTGTTCCCATGGGTGCCCGATTTTCATGGGTAGGTGGGCACAAGTCAGCATCATGTGTGAGGCTGCACAGGGCACCCAGAGCTCCCTGTGCCCCCAGAACCCCCAAAAGCTTCCTCCCCCACCCTTCCCCTACCAAGAGTGCCTCCCCATTCCACATCCAAGTACTTCCAGTACCCTCTCAGAGACTTCCCTATTCCCTCTCCACAGTGCTCCCAGTACCCCCAGGGGCTCCCTATTTCCTCTCCCAGTGCCTCTGCATTGTTCCCAGTATATCCAGGTGTTTCCCATTCTATCTCCCAGTACCCCCGTACTCCCAGTGGCTCTGCAATCCCCCTCTCAGCACTCCCAGTGCACCCATGGCTCCTGTCTTAGGTTACAAGATGTGGCCGGGGGTGTATTTTCTAGTCCCATCTGTTAAAGTTGGGGCAGTTATCTTCTGTTAATTGGGTACTTTCTTTATCTCTTCCACAGCCAATCCTCCCTCCCGGAAATATCTTCTGTTAATGGGCCATTGAGTGTCACTGCATGACTGATAAAATTCCATCATCCCATTGTGATATGCTTCACCCAGGGGTAGGAACCAAGCGTTTCTACCTGGATATAATCTGACATTTGTAACACTGTAAATGTCTGTCTGAAATTTCCCTAATTTTTTATCTTCCTGATCCTCGTGAAAGGACAAAAATCGGGACTACCAGGGAAAAGAAAGATCCTTTTCTGAAATCTGGGTCTGACTGGTCCACCAAGCCAAACTATGGTCCACAGCTGTGTTTGTACACCCCATGGAACACTGCATCCAAAAAGGGGCACTGTGCTCTCGTCTGCCTCCATCGCTTTGCAACACTGGTTCTGGAATTTTCCTCACCTCCCAGCTTGGCTAGACTTTTTCTCTGGAATGACCTTTTGGTGGTCCTCACAAAAAAGACCTTTCATTTACCGTACATCAACCACTGTGACAGATGGACTGAGATGGGAGAAACCTCTCTCTCAAGGACTGAAACATGAGACCCTTATATGGAAATGCTTCCCCCTCCTCCCCAAGGACTGAGCCTGAAATTCCTAACACGGGGGGAGGAGTGTGTGGGAGGCAAGTTGTCTGCAAGCTGACCACTGGACCAAGAAGACAATGGTTCTCACCTACTGCTGATGGACTTTTTGTACCCTTTTTTCAATAGACTATTCTTTAGCACATTTGATTCAATTTCATAACGTGTCCCCTTCCCCCAATCAAAAAAGACTATAATAGAGATTTGAGCTGACCAGTATCTTTGAGATCTCCCCTGACACGACTCTGACAGGCTAATCAACTGGACTTCGAAGGACTTTGTTGTCCCACGTCTGATAGCTATACACCTCCTTTCTTCCCCCCCGCCTTTTTCCTTATTCTTTCCCTTTTTCCTCTCTTCCCCTCACCCTAATGCATTTCACTGTGCTCATTTCAATAAAGGTACATTTGTTTTTTGATTATCACTGCAAAACCCCCTTGTCATGTTGATATTTTGCACCCTGAGATCAATAAAACAGACCGTCATGAATCTCGTCCTCAAGGACAGATCATGACAGCCAGCGTTTTCCCATGGGATTCCTTGAGGAGCAGCTTTCTTTTCCACTAGATTCCTACAGGAAGACCAGGTCCATCTATACCACCACTGGACCTTCAGAGGAAAACTCCCCCCTTCTACAGGATCACGGCTCCAACATAACCACACCTATCACTTCAGGAGGACTTCAGCCACCATTTAATGGGACTGTTGCCAACACCCTGACCCACAGGGTGTCAGGTCATATTCTAACTCTTCCAGCATTCTTTTATATAACTGCATTTTATATTTTAAATTTTTATTTTTAAATTTTAATTTATATTTTTATTTGAAACAACTGCTCATCTTAAAGATTTTAACAGTTTTATTCAATCTGAACAAAAATACAACAAAGGGATTAAATAAGGAAAAACAGGCCTGGGAGCCACCCTTATGGCTGCTTACCATGTGGCTCATCTTTGAGATGGGTACTTCAGCTTTTATACTTCTGGGGGTTGCATCAGCCAACCCCAGCCCCTCCCAAAGCCTGTCAGTCAATTCTTCTTTGCCATTTTTTGGTGGATATTGCTTTCTTGCAACTTGATTGGAGGGTCAGGTGTTGTCATGCTGTGCCCCCCAGTAGCAACAAGCTTTTCCATTCTCAGCTGCCCTGTAGGAGGGGCACATGTACACGCCTTCCTTTTACCTGTCCTAAATAACTCAGCCTTTCTGGTGGCGATAATACAGAGGCAGGGGAAGGGGACTGTGGGGAGAACAGAGGACATCTAAACAACAATCTATAATAACATAACTATATATCAATAAACTTCTTTTAATATTCACACAATATTCATTCCTTAATTGCAAGAGCCCATCGTCTCATTATTCATCTATAACAATTTTTATTTTTATATTTTCCTATTAAAGGACTGTTATTCCTACCCCCATATCTTTACCTGAGAGCTCCTTAATTCCAAAATTTTAATAATTCAGAGGGAAGGGGTTTATATTTTCCTTTTCCAGAGAAGGTCCTGCCTTATTTAACAGACACCTATCTTTTCAAAACAAGACAGAGCCCCAAGAATCCTGGAAATCCCACACAGATCTGCTCAACAACCTGACTGGGTCCCTCCTCCTTCCTGAGCCAAAGGGCAGAGCTGAGCAAACAAAAACCAATTCTCCTGGTTTAATGAAAAAGCTGCATTTTGGGTCCCATAAGATGGATAGGGGTGCTGTGCTCCCTGGTACTGGGGAAGGGAATTGGGAGCTCCAGGGGGTACTGGGAGCACTGGAACGTGAAGCTCTGGGCAGCCCTGTATGGGACCCCACACTCGTGGCCACCCCACCATGGCATGGTGGGCACCAACAGGAGCTGCGGGGGGGTGGACACACAGCACAGGGTGCTCTTGGGCAGGGACCTTCAGTGCCCCCTGTGCCCCCAGTGTCACAGCATGTTCTCGTAGATGTCTCTGGAGTCCTGCTGTTGCCGTGGGGTCCTGGCAGCTCTGCATTGGTCACCTGGGGGGATGTGGCACACGGGGGCACTGCAAGAGACACCGGTTGGGGGAACCTGGGTGGGAGGTGACACCCATGGGTGGCATGTCCCTGTTCCCCCCCCATACTCACCCTCTGCCTTCTTGGTTCTCACAACCTGGCTATACAGCACCTCCCCTGCCTCTGGAAGGGTTAAGGGCTCTGAGAGGGATCTGCGAGGATAAGAGGGTGTCTGGGGGGGCGGGTCGTAGTGTGCATAAAATAAGGGATCAGACCTGGAGCCCCCCACTCACCTTTCCTGCTGTTTCCTGAGGGCTGCAAAGAAAAGAGGGGAGGGGCGACTGTGGAGTCCTCAGGGCCCCTGAACACCCTTGAGAGCTCTGACTGCCCCTGAGAGCCTCGTGCATCCCTGAAGCCTCCAATAAGCCTTGAACTATCCCTTGACCCCCAAGCTCCCAAACTCCCCCAAACCCCTGACAGAACCTCCAACTTTCCTGCACAACCCTGCAGGACCTCCACAAATCCCCCACAACCCCCAGCTGAGGTCTCTAGGGATTCAGCTTTAGCCAAGTCAGGAGCTGTTGGTGCTGCCTTATGGACCCGGTACTCTGGGGGATTTCATCCTACTCCCTGGGACCCCCATTCCCCTTCATTGTCACCCCTCATTGTCACCCACCCAGGTGGTGCCACAGGCGTCAGCCCCCGATGACAGCCAGGAGCAGGAGCAGGAAGACCAGGGACCCCCTGAGCCCTGCAGCCACTGCTGATGACAGAGAGGGACACATCAGGATTACCCTGAAGTCCAGGATCCCTGCACCCCCCATGTGACTTCGTGTGACTCCACGTGACCCTACCTGTGCCCTGTTCCTGTGTTGTCACCTCCAGGGCCATCTCTGGGCTGAGGGCCTAGTGCCTGTCCAGCTGGTTGGTAGCACTGGTAGGTGCCCAAGTGTCCCACATTGATGGCCCCAAGCTCCAGGAGGAGACCCTGGGCAACCTCCTGGTTGTTATGCAGCCAGGTGAAGGTGACAGGGGCTGAGCCCACCTGCACTGAGAAGCGCAGGTCATGGGGTCACCTGTGTGCACCTGGTGTGCCAGGGGATTGAGGGTGATGGTGGCATTGGCCACGGGCACTGTAGGGACACAGACAGGGCTGGCACATGGTGAGGTGGGATGGGGGTGCTGTGGTTGGGGTCATTCCCAGCCCAAGGGTCCCTCTCACCCAGGACAGTGACATTCAGGGGGACACTCTCAGCCATGCTGTCCCCACACTGGTAGTGGATGCTGCTCTTGTCCCCAACTTGGCACAGCATCAGGCGGGGCCAGTGCCCACTGGTGCCTCTGAGCACCCCGGTGCCAGGAGAAGAACAGGGAACATATACCTGTGGCCACTGTGCAGCTCAGCACCAGGCAGTGCCCCAGTGCCACCTGTCCCCCCGGGGGGCTGCACTGACAGGGACACAGACAGGGAGTCTGGGGCTGCATCTGGGAGGGGGGGGGCACCAGGGGACAGTGAGGGACTTGGTGGGGTGTCGGGGAGGGACAGGGAGAGCCCAATGAGGGAGTAGAGGTGCAGAGCTGAAGGGGGGAGGGGGGCTTGGAAAGGAACCCCAAGGAAGGTTGGGTGTTTAGGGAGGGGACACCAGGAGAGAGAGATGGGGGACACCAGTGAGGGTATGGGGACCCAGGGAGGGGATGGAGGGATTTGAGGACTGTGGGGGAGCCACAGAGCGGGGTGGGTTTGATTCAGAGATGGGTGAAGGGATCCAGTGAGGGAGGGGGGAACCCGTGCAATATTGGAGGTACCCAGGTAGGGGAACCAAGGAGACTGTAGGGGCTCCCCGTGCCCTTCCCTGCACTCACTGCACACTCACAAGCGGAGCTGGACGCTGCTATTCTGCACAGCCCCACCCTTGAAGCGCACCTTGCAGCTGTAATTCCCGAGTGGGAGACCCCCACAGCAGGCACCAGCAGCTGCGGAGACCCCTGCGGGCCCCCCACCACCTGTCTGTCCTGGTAGAACATATGCAGGAGGGGGGCTGGGGCCGCAGTGGACTGGGGGTGCTGAGGCAGTTGAGAGTCAGGGGGGACCCCTTGGTGGGCTCAGGGGGCCCCTCCAGCACCAGCACCAGGAAGAGCTCTGGAAAGGAGACAAAAGAGGGATTTGTAACGTCGAGTCCCTGGGGAAGGACTGTGGCAGTGTTGGGGTGGCAGCAGTGGGGTCCTCGCTGTAGACTGTCACTGTCAGTGCTGACTCCTCCCATCCCCGTGATACCCTGAATTTCACCCAGCCTCTGCAGCGGTAGCGGCCGCTGTGTTGCAGCTGCAGAGGGGATGGGGACAGTTTGGTCCCATCACGGAGCTCCCGCAGTTTCTTCTCCTTGTGGTAGAAAGACACGGAACTGACCAGGTTGTCCCACCAGTGCCGGCACTGCAGTGTCACTGTGTCCCCCTCCAGGAGTGCCTGCACCGGCACCTGCAACACCAATGGGGGTGCGGGACATGGGGGTCCTCTCACACCGGGGGGACCTGCTGGGTCCCAGTGCCACTGCAACCCCCATACTGAATCATACCCAGGGCACCAGGGATCCTCAATTCCACAAACAGGGTCCCCTGGCACTGGGATGCTCTGGGATGTCCCCGTGTGCAGGGCTGGGGGTCACACCAGGTGGTGACCCATGGAGCCCAGTGGACACACTAGGTCACAATTCTCAAATCTGGGCACTGATTGGTTTGACCACAACTTTCCCAGAAACTCACTTCCTGGTCAAACCACGACACCTGCTCAGGTGTTCCGGGGAATGGCTCAGCCAGGAAATGGGGGTCGGGACAGGGAAAAACCCAGGGGTCTGTGGGGCCCCAACGAAGGGCCACCTATATATATATCATAAGATAATAAACCAGCCTTCCGAAACATGGAGTCCAGATTCGCGTCTTCACACTTGGGGTGTTTGTTACACTTCTCCTTCTTCTGAAGAGCTGCCACCCAGGGCTCAAGTGGCCCCAATAGCCTGTGACAGCCAGCTGAATGGCCGGGAACACGCGAATGGCCCAGGAGGTGACACTGCTCCTGTGCAGTGAGTGTCCTGGCACAGGCCTGATGCCCTGGGAATGGGCCATGGTGAGGCAGAGAGTGGTGGGGAGGGGGAACAGGGGGGCTGCAGCGTTCCCTGAGGTCTCCAAGGTCTGCAGAGCCAGTGCATGGGGTGACCAGAGTTGTGGGGTGGCTGTGGGGACAGTACAGTGGGGACAGGAACGTGGGAACCATAATAGCGGGACAGGGATTTGGGGAGGCATCCTGGGGCTGGTGGAGGTGACCCATGCCAGCACGGGGAGGCCATGACATCCCCATTTGGGGGTGTCCAGAGTGTTCCCATGCTTTGTCTTAGTATGGGGTGGCTGCCGGCGGCTGGGCACCTTGCCCCCCCCTTCTTCTCTGCCATGGTGTTCCTGTCCCCAAGGGGTCCATGCCACACAATGACATTTTGAGGACAGCCACCAACCCCACGCCCCCATGCCTCTGTCCCAATGGTTCCATGCCCACCCAGCACTGTCCCATCTCCCTTCCTGCCCAGACCGTCAGCCCTGCTAGTGAGTTCTCAGTGGGTACTACGTCCCCACCCCACTGTCCCCAGCCCCACACTGGCTCTGGCAGGCTGGTGTCCCCTGTCACCTGTAGACGTAGACACCAAGGCCAACCAGCTCCTTGTGGAGCCCCCCTGGAGGTTGGTGGTGCTGTGGGACTGGGTGACAAGGACCTGTCAGTGCTCGGAGACCACGGGTGCCACTGGGGGAAGCCCAGGGTTGGGGAAGCAGGGGTGAGGGGTCTTCAGGGAGGGCTTGGGAGGCTGTGAGGGATGGGGGTGTCCAGCTGTGCCCTCCCAACACTTTTGGTGGTGCTGTGGGACTGGGTGACAAGGACCTGTCAGTGCTCGGAGACCACGGGTGCCACCACCTGGTACAAGGACAGGTAGTGCTGGGGGCAGAAGGGACATGACCGCTTCACTGTCACCAAGAGGGGCACCTACCAGTGTGACAGTCCCGTCACCAGGCTCAGCCCTGCCATGCACATCTTAAACGGTGAGCAGTGGTGGCACACTCAAGGTCCCCGAGAGCTGTGGGTGGGCTCTATTTACTAGTTCACACCCCCCCCCCCCCCCCCCCCCCTAAGGGTTCCTGGATTGAGACAAGGACAAGGAGAGATCACTCATAAAATCCTGTCATGGGAAAAACAACCTTGGATTTAGAGATATGAATTGAATTTATTGCTGACAAAATCAGAGCAGGATAAGGAGAAGTAAAATAAACCCTTCAATACACCTTCTCCCTGTTACGTAAAATTATGTAGTCATTGGCTTTCACTGTTATATTGTTTTTTCCAAATTATTTTGATATAATACAGTTTGTAATCACTTTTTAATTGCTTTAGATACAAGGCAGTTTGTCAGCTTTTTTCCCTAATCCCTGTGCAGAATATATATTTTAGGATGATAAATATATTATAGTTTAGGCTCTCCCAAAATATCAAGACAGAGACTATGTGCTGTGTAACACATTATAACATTAACTCTTGCAGAAGTAGCTAATGCCTTTATTTGTGTAACTAAATGACAATGGTGAGAATAACTCCGATAATTTTGTGAAATAGTTTCCTGGCTTAGGGTAATTTTGGGGCCAAACCATGACACCCTGCAAACAGGGACATCCCACAATGTCCCAGTGCAGTGAGACCCCCTGCTGCAATGGGAGACCCCTGGTGGCTCCCAAGACATTTGGGATCCCTCAGACTCCCCAGATGTGACACAGTGAGACACATGTGTATCCTTCCTGTCCCACAGTGTGGCTTGTGCTGGAGCTGGAGTCACACATGCTGATAGAGGGGGACAGGGTGACACTGCATTACCAGGGCTGGAAGGATGGCACGGTCACTGGAGTACGATTTTACCACAAGGAGAAGGATCTGGGGGGCCTGTCTATGGGACCGAGCTGTCCCTGTCCCCTCTGCAGCTGCACCACAGTGGCTGCTACCACTGTGGGGGCTGGGTGAAGTCTGGGCCATCCCTGTGGTGGGAGAAGTCAGTGACAGTGAGAGTACATGGTAAATGTGGGAATAGGGATGCGAAACCTCCGTCTTCCCAGCTTTCCTCCACCAGTGCCTGGATCCCTCCTCCCTCCTTTCATTCCTCCCTGGGTCACCCACACATTCCCATGTCCCTCTCGAGTCCCATCAGGAAGGCTCGGGGGCACCACTGGGCACTGGGCCCACCTGGAGCTGTGCCACACAGGGGACAAGGACAGTGGCTAGTAGCAGTGCCATGTCGGTTTCTCTGGGTCTGGATTGAAGGCATTTGAGACAGTAGTTCATGTTCAGACTCAGGTGTTTATTGTTTCTTATCAGTAAAACAGTCTCACTACTGTGAGCTCAGCAACTTTTCATTAGAAGGCACAAAATGGCTAACAATCTCTTGTTACAAGGTCTTTTAAGACTAAACTATCACAGGGGAGGAGGTCAGATCGACTCACCTACTGGACTCAGAAGAAAGAGTCCCTCTGTGAATCCTCTGCTTTTAACCCCTGTGTGTTCTCAGAGGTGAGGGTCAAACTGATTGCTCCCCTGGGGGTCAGGACACCCCAGAGCAGACAGAGAAATATTCCCGGTGCCTTGGGTTTCCACATCACCAGGTCAGCAGAGGGGAGTGCGTGGCTGAGAGTGTCCCCCTGAATGTCACTGTCCTGGGTGAGCGGGACACTCGGGCTGAGGGTGACCCCACCCACAGTATCCCCCATCCCACCTCAGCAGGTGCCAGCCCTGTTTGTGTCTCCACAGTGCCCGTGACCAATGCCACCATCACCCCTTGCAACCCGCCCCCCAGCACACCAGATGTGTGCAGATGACCCTGTGACCATGTGCTGCTCGGTGCAGGTAGACTAAGCACCTGTCACCTTCACCTGGCTGCATGATGACTGGGAGGTGTCCCGTGGTCCCCTCTTGGAGCTTGGGGACATAACTGTGTGACATTCAGGCACCTACCGGTGAGTGGCCACCAAGCAGCTGGATGAGCACCAGGCACTCAGCACAGAGCTGGCCCTGTTGGTGATGCCTGGCTCACCCTGGGTCACAGGTGGGTTCACACGGGGTCACCAGTGTGTTCAGGAACCCAGGGTTCAGGGTAACCCTGATGTGTCTGCCTCTGTCCCCAGCAGTGGCTGTGAATGTTGGCAGGGCCCTCCTCTTCCTGGTCCATGCAGGGATGTTGGAGGATCTTTTTTGGGGGTGTTTGGCCGGTGCCCCTCCCTTCCATGCTGGGGGCTCAGAGGGTTGATTCCACTGGCTGGCTGGGGGCACTGCAGTGGTGCAGAAGTTCTGGGTGATTCAGGGGTGCTTCGAGTGTCCAGGGGGAATCAGGGGTCCAGTTGGAATTGGAGCTGCAGTGGGGATTTGGGGTCCCATGGGTGGTTGGAGCTGCCAAGGTCCCGGGAATGTTTAGGGGTCCCAGGGTCCCCACGGTCACTCCCTCCCCTTTTCTTTGCAGTCTCCAGGAAGCCCCAGGACAAGTGACTGGGGGTCTTCTGCCAGGACTCCCCTTTCCCCCTCCCCAGACACCCCCCACACTCCCCTTATCCCCACAGGACCCCCCAGAGGAGGGGGGAGGTTCAGAACCCCAAAGTCATGGGAATCGAGTAGGCAGGGAGTGAGTAGGAGGGTCACAGGACATGTCACCCACAGGTATCACCCCCCACCCAGGTCCCTGCAACTGGTGTCTCTTGCAGGGCTCCCCACGCATATCCCCCAAGGTGATCAGTGCTGAGCTGCCGGGACCCCATGGGCGACAGCGGGATCCCAGTGACATGTATGAGAATGTGCTGTGACACTGGAGGGAAGTGTGGCTTCCTGCTAGAGAGCAGCCCCTGTCGGTCCCCCTGCCCCAGCTCCTGTGGGTGCCCACTGTGCCTGTGGGGTGGCCACAAGTGGGTCTCCCATGTGGGGCTGCCCAGAGCTCCCCATTATGTCGGAACCCAGGACATCTCTCTGAATGCCCTGGATGTCTCAAAGCCCTGGCAGGGGCTGGGAGCCCCTGGCAGGAAGCCAAAGACACCTGGAAATTCGATCTTAATTCATGGAGCAAATTGCCAACCTTATATGAAGAATTACAGGCCACAAAAGTTTAAGTAGCATAGTAGTAGCAATCACAGGGTGAAGGGAAAAATTTTGGAGCACTGTACATGGGGGGTTTGAACCTTGTACAGGGGGGTTTGGAATCCTGTACATGGGGGTCAGGAGTCCCAAGACGGAGGGATTTGGGCGTACCACCTTTTCCCGTGTTGGGGCAGAGACATGTAACAGCCGACCCTGACACCATTACAGTGCCCCCAGTACCCCCAGGGTCTCCCTGTTCCCTCCCCCAGTGCCAGGGGGCACAGGACCCTTGTCCCACATATTGAACCCAAAATGCAGCTCTTTGATGAAACCGGCAGAAATGGTTTTTGTTTGTTCAGCTCTGCCTGGTCAGCTAGGGAAGCAGGAGGGTCCTGGTCAGGTTGTTGAGCAGATCAGTGTGGGATTTGCAGAATTTTTGGGACTCCCTCAGTCCCTTGGGGACAGGGACAAAATGATCAATTGCTGCATTTCTGGATTGGCTCTCTCACAGCTGCCCCAAAGTGGTCAAGGAGCTGACACTCCCTGTTTGTCCCCTCTCAGTGACACACCAGCCACATGCTCATGCCCCATCACCACTTGTACAGACCCCACAGCTGCCAAGCCCCTCTTGTCAGGCAGGAGCCCAGCAGCTGCGGGAGCACCATGAAAGCCATGAGAGCCCCAGGCTGAAGCTTGGGGAGGCCGGGGCTCTCCCCAGATGCCACCCTAAAGCTTGCCTCAGATCCAGCCCTGCATGCTGCCCCCGGTGCCCAAAGCCCCACACCCAGTGCTCCCTGAGGGGCGTCTGAGCCCCAGAGCTGCCAGTAAGCCCCCATGCCCCAAGTAATGTCCAAGACAATGCCCATTGCTAATTTGCAATTTAGTTACACTCTGTTGAAGGGCTTGTATGCTAGTGTGGATAGACTAAGAATAGTCAGACAGATTTGTGCAGCATAAGCCTTCAAAGCCCTCACAGCCATATCCTGGCAGTCCTACTTCTGTTCTTGTCTTTCTCAAGAAGGGGGCTGTGTGACAATTAGGGAATTTTTCTTTTCTCTGGACCTCATTCTCTTGGAGGCGATTGACGTTTGTCCAGACGAACAGGAGAGTGCTTCAGACCTGTTGTGATAAAACAAATGCCTACCTTCCCCTAGGTTAGTAAATGAGTTAGGCCTTACCTCTCTACACTCAATTAAAGATCCTTACATAGAAACTTTTAGAAATTGCCTCTGCACATGCAAATCTTCAAAGCAGTATTGCTCTGCTAGGGGTCAAATTTGATTTTATTTGAATTGATTTGATTTCAATGTTTTCTGTGTAAATATCAGTGTAAACATTCTTGAGGAGCCATACTCCACCTTCTTTTGCTTTTTAACAACATGTGTGTCTCTCGTCATGAACATGAAGGCAACATAAAAAAGAAAACAACCTGTGGATAAACAAGAAATTAAGCAGAAATAAATCAGATAATATATACAATTAGTAGTACATGAGAGATAGAAGGGTGATTTAAAACAGTGCATGACCTGGATTGCCGAGCAAATTGTATTCCTTTTGCCATCTGTATGGCAGTTGTCTTCTGTCTAGTGGGTGCATTGGGAGACCTGGTTTCCTCTCCGTCTGCAGGGGGAAACCCTTGGCCGGTGCTGGCGGGACACTAGAGGGATGAAGAGTGTGCCCTTGTCCAATAGTGCTACCCCTCAGCTCACCTTCCACCCAGTCCTGGATGTATAGTCTCTGCTCACCAGGGTAGAAGGAGATGACTTAATCTTGGATAATTCCAGTAAGTTTATTGTAGGACCAAAGTATAGGTAAAATCAGAGAAAAGTGGTGTATCGAAGGAGCACTGGGGAGAGAATCCCACTGTTCAGGGAGGATCCAGGGTATATATACAGATAGGGGTAGGAGGGGTCACAATACAAATGATCCAATGAGAAAAGGTGCAGGTGGAGGGGCAAGCATGGAGTGATGGAGAGCAGTCCAATGGGGAATGAGGACGGAGAGGCTTCAGTGGAACAACCAGTGGGAGACCGGGGTATAGAGAATGTTCTGGATGGGGATGTATACAACCTTTGTCATTTTCATACACATTAGCATAACAGTGGTAAGGTACCATGGGAAATTACTACAGCAACTTACCCTAACTTAATCAACAGGACTTTCCCATAGCATCCTCGTGCCAATTCTCCCACACCCATCACCCACAAGTGGGCAGTTTTCCTTATCTCTTCCACAACCACCCCTCCCTCCGGGGGGACATCTGCTGATAATAGGCAATTGAATGTCACTGCATGGCTGATAAGAACTATAGCATCCCATTGTGAGATGTTTTGCCCAAAGGGAGGAGCCAAGCATTCCTACCCAGATATAATATTGAGTTTCTGGAACACCAGCACGGCTTCTCCAGTGGGTTTCCCAGAGGAACAGCTGCCTCTTCCACTGGATCTTCAGAGGAAGACTACATCCTTCTACAGGATCACTGCTCCAACAGAACCACACCTCCAGGAGGACTGCAGCCACAATTCCAATTGGACTGCTCCCAACACCCTGACCAACAGAGTATCAGGTTGTATTCTGACTCTGTCAGTGTTGTTTTGGTCGACCGCATTGTTTATTTTATCTTTTCATTTTCTTTCTTCATAAAGAACTGTTATTCCTGCTCCCATATTTTTGTCTGAGAGCCCCTTAATTTCAAATTTATAACAATTTGGAGGGAGGGGGGTTTACATTTTTCTATTTCAGGGGAGGCTCCTGCCTTCCTTGGCACCCATTTGTCTTTCCAAACCAAGACAGATGTTAATTTTGTTCAAAAGATATAGTTTCTATTTCTGTTGTTAATTAATCTTAGACATAGTAGTGAAATAGCTGATATAACTATGCTTGCGTTAAAATGCCTGCTTGGATGGGATACCATTCAATGAACACAGGATGAGGACACCTGGTACAGATATGCCAACTATCAGCACCCACCATCTGAAGACAGTGTGGGCTGGGGCCAAACTTGAAGATGATGATAAAAAAGGAATAAAAGCACAACCCAGGAGTACACATGCTCTAAAAAGGTGGATCCAAGGCGGAGATACGCTAAATAGTTCTTGGAATATGTAAACTAGTTTGGGGGAAAAGTTTACTATGCATAAGCGTCTATGAATATGCAACAGGGTGATGTAATGGAAAAGGTATTTAAGGGGTATTCCCGAAGATACCAGTGTGGTCTTGTCTGAGAGCCAAGATGAACCTAGGCAAAATAACCTTTGCTCTATGGCCTTTGTCTCCTATTGTCCTTTGTTAAACTTTTAAAATTTTCACAGAAGAGTGAACTTGTTTTTCACATGCTGCAAAGGTGAGAATTTTGTGGGGGAAAAAGGCCTGCCTGTGGTTTGCTCAGCCCTGCAAGAAGGACAAAACCCAAAGGGAGCCCAAGCAGAGGGCCCTTGATCGTTTTCAGAGCAGGGCTGGCTGGAAACACACCCTGCAGGGACAGCTGTGAGGGAACCTGTCTGGATATGCAGCAATTGATTGTTTTGTCCTTCAACACAAGTGACTAAGAGAGACCCAAAAGTCCTGCAAAGACAACAACAATCTGCTCACCAACCTGGCCCGGATTCTCTTCTTCTTTCCTGTCTCAAATCTGCAGCCCTTTGGAACATCCTGGAAAGTATTTTTTGATTCTGGCTCAGCTGCGAGACAATAGGGAAAAGTGTGGAAATATTGAGCAGTGTCTGTGCCCTCCAGCCATCATGGGGCTGTGGGGAGTGTCCCCAAAGCTGATCCATTCCTGCCCTCCTCACATGCACAGGGCACGGGGAATAGACAGGGCTCTGCCCCTCCCCTTCCAGGGTACCCCTCCACTTCCTAGAGCTGTGGGGGTGTTACCCTGGCAACGCTTGGTCCTCACACATCTCCACAGTGGCTTCAGACATGCTGCCACAGTGGTTCGGACACCCCGTGACCATCCTGGCACCTGCAGTGTGATGGCAACTGGGCCCCTTCCCAATGCTCCGGGACCACCCTTGCGGTCTCGCCTTTCCGCAGACCTCACTGCAGGGTCACTGTGCTCCCATCATCCTGGGGTCTCCCCTCCACTGTTTCACTCCTTCCATACTTGGGTCTCCCCAGTGGAGTCCCCGTCCCTCCATCCCAGCTCACTACCCTCAAGCCCCTCTGGCCACGTCCCCCGACAGCCCTGGGGCCAGCACCAGCAGAGGCTGCCAAACTCCTGCAGGATGAGGCTTCCTCAGGGAGCACTGACTGAGAGGAGCCCAGTTCCCTCACGCCATCCTTGCCTGCAGCACTCAGGCTCTAGCAGGCCTGGGCTGGTCATTTGGGATGTGCCTTGTGTAGCCCAAAATCCCCAGGAGAGGCAGCAGAGCCATTTGTTTGTGCACAGGGATGGTTTAGGACCACGGATGAACTAAAGGAACCCGGGCCCTAATTACAACACCTCCTTAAATGTCTGCAGCTCCCAGAGCAGAACAGGGACATTGGCCCAGCCAGCTCCAATTGTACCCCATTTTGCCCTCCCAAGGCACTGCTCTGTGTCCAGGCTGTTCCTGTGCTCCAGCTGCAGCTGCAGAGCCCTCGGGGCTGTGGCTCTGCTCTCCTCCTCCTCCCCTCCCTGTGGCTGCTGCATCAGGAGCAGCAGTGACCCAGGAAGAGCAGGAACTCCAAACGTGCTCTGGAGCCACCTGAGGAGACCTGGCAGAGTCAGCATCGAGCACCAGCTTTCCTCAACATCTCAGGGCAATTCAGTATTCCCAGAGTTGCTATGTCAGGGCTGAAGGGGAAAAAGGGAGTGAAATGCTGAGGGTTAGCAGGAATTGTGGCGTAAAGACATCAAAGGGGCTTTGTGGACCTGAGACCTGCCTGGGGTCATTGCTGCCTTACTTCCATTGGAGATCAGGGAGAGCGGTCACGGGCGTGGTGCAGGGCATGTGCCTGGCCCTGGGACATTGATATGCTGCCCGTGTGCAGTAAGATCCAACCTGCTTATTTTGCAGCTTCTGCCCACTGCCGGTGGTGGTGCTGGGACCAATTGGTGCCCGTGAGTTTGCAAAAGGAGCGATTTCCCCTCCTGGCTCCCGCCCGAGGCCGCCATGGCCCCTGAGGGGATCGAGCTCGACCGGGGCGCCCCCTGCTGGCCGGGAGTGCTCCCTGCAGCGCCCCCTGCTGGCCGAGCATGATTTCTGCAGCGCCCCCTCTGGTCGCAGTCATAACTGCACCAAAGATGAACAAAGAGTCCTGAGCATGAGGGGCCGTTCTGGGTTTGTGTTGTTTGCTCTGTTCTCTTCCAAAAATTTTCTAGTAAAGAGCTGTTATACAATTTCCTGCATTTTTTTCCTGGAAAACCACTCATTTTTGAAATTATAAAAATTTTCAGTCTTGGGTCTCCTTTCCATTCCAGTAAGGTTCCTGCTTTCCTTGACAGATATTTCTCATTTAAACCAGTTACCAGGTCCTGTGTTCAAGCGTGCATGGAACGGTCAGTCCAAGAGAAGACAAGATCAGACACAGGACCACCTCATGCTCTACCTTTTATGCCCCAGAGCCACCAAGGGCCCTCTCCCCAGGTGGCACTGCTGGTCACCCAGCCAATCCAGAGCTGGCTTTGGCAGAGTGTCACACTGTCCCCAGTGTGCCATGGCTGACACACTGACAGACGAGGACCTGTCTTAGGAAAAGGAAGGCCTGACTCACCCCTGCCACACACAGGTGTTCCAAAACGTCTCCAGACATCAAACTTTCCTGTCTTTGTCACCCTGCCCTGTGCCATGGCTTGATCCTGACTGCCCTGGAAAAGGGGGAGGCTCTGGAACCCCCACAGGGCCTTTGTGACACCATTGTGTGGGGAACATGGCAGAAGAGGGGTTTGGGACTGGGGACAAGAGAATGCAGAGCCTCCTGAAGACCACTTGGCCATCATAGAGCAAGAAAGGTCCAGGGTCCTGCCAGGTCCTTCCTGGGGGATGAAAGGTGCCAGGGGGAGAATTCAAGGTTTGTTCCTTGTTGGGACTTTCCCTGGAAATTGTTCCTTTTGTGACCGTTTGAATTCTGAACCTCATTGCTGTTGCTGTTGGTTTTGTTCTCTCGTTGCTGTTCTTCTCTCAGGCCTTTGGGATCTTTGTGCCTCCACAGGGAGGGTGAGGCGCAAGAGCCACTGGTTTTTAGTGGCAGCCCAGAATTGGAGAAACCCATTCCTAAAGCCTGACAGAGCTGAACAAACACCATTTCTGCCAGTTTAACCAAAAAGCTGCATTTTGGTGCCAATACCAGGGAAATGAGTGCTGTGTTCTCCTGGTACTGGGAGGAGAAGTGAGGAACTATGGGTGTACTGGGATTGCTGAGAAGGGGATTGCAGAGCCACTGGGAGTATAGGGGTACTGCAGATAGAATGGGAAACACCTGGATATAATGGGAGCAATGGAAAGGCACTGGGAGGGAAAAAAGGGAGACCCTGGGGATATGGGAGCACTGTGGGGAGGGAATGGGGGAGTCTCTGAGGGTAGTTGGAGCACTTAGCTGTGGAATGGGGAAGCACTCATGGTAGTGGAAGGGGGTGGGGAAGCCCTTGGGGGTTCTGGGGGCACAGGGAGCTCTGGGTGCCCTGTGCAGCCTCACATGTGACCCCCACTTGTGCCAATCTACCTGTGAATGTCAAGCACCCATGGGAGCAGTGGGGGGACACATGTATGGCTGCCCATGGGTGGGGCCCCCCACTGCCCTCCAGTTCCCTCAGAGCCCCCAGTGCCCATCCATGCCCTGAGAGTCACAGCACATTCCTGTAGATGTCACCAGGTTCCCATGGTCACCCATGGGTTGTTGGCAGGTCCCCCACCTTGGGATCCTGGAGTGTGGTGGCACAGAGGGGACACTGGAAGAGACACGGGCTGTGGGATCTGGGTGGGGTGACACTTGTGTGATGTGTTCTACTGTGTGTGTCCCCCCCACCTGTACTCACCCGCTGCCATCTTGGTGATCACAACGTGGGTGTACAGCATCTCCCCCTCCTCTGGTGAGGGCAGGGTATCCAGGGGGCCCTGAAGGAATAAAGGGGATGTGTGAGGGAGAATGGGAGGTCTTGGGGGTTAGGGTGAAACAGGAGAGTGTGGTTTGGGTCCCCCACTCACCTTTCCTGGTTCTTCCTGGCAGCTGCAAAAAAAAGAGGGGAGGGGTGACTGTGCGGTTCCTGGGGCCCTGACCCCTCTCAGGATTCCTGAACACCCACGGGACCCTCAGTTTCC
The DNA here is from genome assembly GCF_014805655.1 of Passer montanus. NCBI lineage: Eukaryota > Metazoa > Chordata > Aves > Passeriformes > Passeridae > Passer > Passer montanus. Next base: position 49,819 of record NW_024367506.1, read on the forward strand.
CACAGGGCACCCAAGCATCCCTGAAGCCCTCCAGAATTCAAGATCCTCAAATCAGCATGAAGAATCCAAAGCCCTGGAGGGACAGAAACTCACCAAACACACCCAAGTCCCCTGAAAGAACCCCCAACATCCCTGCAGGACCCTCTAGCACCTCCCCAAACACTATAGCACCCCACACAAGGTCACAGTTCTGGGACTGTGGGTGCTTCCCAATTGCTAGCCAACTCTGGGGGCCTCTACAGCTCCCTGGGTCCCCCCATCCACCCACTGTCACCCACCCGCATGGTGCCACTGGTGCCAGGCCACAATGACACCCATGAACAGGACCAGGAACAAAAGGGCCCCACCAACTGCTGCGGCCAATAGAAGAAAGAGAGGGGGACACATCAGGATCACCCATCATCCCAGGGATCCTGCAGTCCCTAGTGACCCTGTGTGATCCCACATGTCTCCCTGTGTGTCCCTGCGGTGTCACCTTCAGTGCCAGCTCTGGGCTAAATGCAAGGAGCACATGGTACCTGTCCAGCTGGTTGGTAGCCACACACTGGTAGGTGTGCGAATGTCCCATATTGATGGCCTTGAGCTCCAGGAGGGGATCCTGGGCAAACTCTCAGCTGTCAAGTGCAGCCAGGTGAAGGTGACAGGGCCTGAGCCCACCTGCACCAAGCAGTGCAGGGTCACGGGGTCACCTGCATGCACCTGGTGTGCCAGGGAACTGATGGTGATGGTGGCATTGGCCACGGGCACTGTGGGGACAGTGACAGGGCTGAGGCCACAGGGAGGGGCTGACACCCAGCAACAGGGACAGGGGAATGGGGGGCTGAGGGTAGCCTAGAGGATCCTGTGGGTCGGGTCATCCACAGCTCAAGGGCTCTGCCCTAGACAATGACGTTCAGGGGGACACTCTCAGCCATGTTGTTCCTGTTTTGACCCAGCACTAGTAGTGGCCACTGTCCTTGTCCCTAACGTGGCACAATTCCAGGTATGGGCCAGTGCCCAGAATTGCCCCCAAGCCCTGCCAGTGACTGGAGAATGACAGAGGACCTGTCCCTGTGGCCACCGTGCGGCTCAGTACCTGGCAGTACCTGAGTGCTACCTGTCCCCCAGGAGACTGCACCCACAGGGACACCCTGAGTGGGATTCCTGTGGGAGGGGGGAACACCAGAGGACAGTGAGGGACCCAGGGAGAGATTGGGGAAGGACAAGGAGAACCCATGAGGAAGAGGGCTTACAGAGCTGGAGGGTTGCTTGGAAAGGGATTCCAAGGAATGATGGGGGTTCAGGGAGAGGACATCTGGAGAGAGATGGTGGTAACCCCAGTGAGGAGTGAGTGGATCCAGGGAGGGAATGGTGGGACCTGGGGACTGTGTGGGGACCTCAGAGAGGGGTGGGGGTAACCAGGGAGGGGTACAGAGTCCTGGTGAGGGACAGGGGACATGAGTCAGGAATGTGGGCACCTCAGGAGGGACCCAGAGCAGGGGTCGCAGGACAAGGAAAAGCTGTTGGGGAAGGATGGGGGTAACCATGTAGGGCAGGGGACCTGGCAAGGGACCTGAGAAAGGAGCAGGGAAGGATCCAGGAACAGTTGAAGGCCACAAGGACTGCAGGTGTCAGGAAGGACTGGGGGTCCCCAGGCAGGGCTGGGTACCTCAGGAGGCTGTAGGGGCTCCCCATGCCCATCCCCACACTCACTGTGCACTATGACGAGGAGCCAGGCTCTGCTGTTCTGCACAGCTCCCCACTCGGAGCACACCTCACAGCTGTAAATCCCCAAGTGGGAGACCCCCACAGTGGGCACCAGCAGCTGCGGGGAACCCTGCGGGCCCCCCCACCTGCCCGTCTTGGTAGAACACATGCAGGAGGGGGACTTGGGGCCACAGGGGGCTGGGTGTGCTGAGGAAGCTGAGAGTCAGGGGAGACCCCTTGGTGGGCTTGATGGGACTCTCCAGCACTGGCACTGAGAAGAGCTCTGAGAAGGAGAGGGGAGGGGGATTTGTGACCCCGAATCCCTGGGGAGGGGTGGTGGGGATGTTGGGAGGGTGCCTGTGGGGTGCTCAAAATGCACTGTCACTGTCACAGGCGGTGACTCCTCCCACCGCCAGTATTCCACCCGGCCCTCACAGCTGTAGTGGCCAATGTGGTTCAGTTGCAGAGGGGATAGGGACAGCTCGGGGCCATCAGGGAACACCCCCAGTTCCTTCCCCTTGTGGGACAAGAACACCTTGGTGACCGTGCTGTTCCACCAGCTCCGGCAGCACAGTGTCACCATGTCTCCCTCCAGCAGCACCCGTGCCAGCACCATCAGCACCAGATAGTCTGGGGGACAGAGGGGTCCTGTCATACCCACTGGCACCGGGACCCCCCCCATTGCATCACATCCCGGGCACCAGGGGTCCCCAGTTCCAACATGTGGGTCCCCCACACTGGGATGCTCTGGGATGTTCCCAGAGCAGGGAACGGACTCTGGTAACACCAGGAATGACCCATCAAGGTCTCTGCGACACAGATGTGGTGCATGGATGGCTGTGACACAGACATGTCCCCCTGCCTTGCCAAATCTTTTGGGGACCACCCATATGCACTTTCCCACTCAGCACTGTTGGTTTTTGTGGCAGTTATAACCGTGGCCAGCAGGGGGCGCCCCAGTCGAGCTCCATCCCCTCAGGGGCCACGGCGGCCTTGGACAAGAGGGAGGAAGGGAAATCGCTCCTTTTGCAAACTCATGGGCACCAACTGGTTCTGCCACCACCACTGGCAGCGGGCAGAAGCCATGAAGACAGCAGGTTGGATCCTAGTGCCCCCTGGCAGCATAGCCAGGCAGGCACATGCCCTACCCAACACCCATGTTAGCTCTCCATGATTCTGAATGGAAGGAAGGCAGCAGCAGACCCCAGGCAGTTTTTGGGTCCACAGCAGCCCCTCTGGTGGCTTTACACCACAATTCCTACAAACTCTCAGGCCTTCACCCTCTTTTCCTCCTTCATCCCAGGCACACCAGCTCTGGGAATGTTGAATTGCCCTGAGATGTTGAGGAAAGCTGGTGCTCGATGCTGACTCTGCCAGGTCTCCTCAGGTGGCTCCAGAGCACGTTTGGAGTTCCTGCTCTTCCTGGGCCGCTGCTGGTCCTGACACTGCAGCCACAGGGGGAAGAGGAGGGGGAGGAGAGCAGAGCTACAGCCCCGAGGGCTCTGCAACTGCAGCTGGAGCACAGGGACAGCCCAGACTGTGAGCAGTGCTTTAGGAGGCCAAAATGGGGTGAAATTGGAGCTGGCTGGGCCAATGTCCCTGTTCTGCTCTGGGAGCTGCAGATCCTTAAGGAGATGTTGTAATTAGGGCAGGGTTCCTAAAGTTCATCCATGGTCCTAAACCATCCCTGTGCACAAACACACAGCTTCATTGCCTCCCCTGGGGATTTTGCGCTATGCAAAGCAGCATTGGACACAATTTGGGGGTCAGATGCCTCCAGCTCTGCCCACAAGGTGCTTTCTTTACTGCCGGGAAGGTTATTTTTTTTTTGCTGGTGCTGGGAATTTATTCATTGTCTGTGCCATGTGGCCACTGCTTCACACTGGCCAGCCAGGAAGGCCGAGCTGGAGCAGTGGCTGAGGCAGGAGTGGCTGGAGCAGATGGCCCACAGTAACATCACCTGGCCATGCAGGTGGAGCAGGAGCGCCGAGAATTCTGCAAGGTGCTCGGGTGAGGCCCACGGGGCCAGGCCGTGGTGGGGCACCACTTGCCATTCCTGCCCCCCCCACATTTTGGGACAGAGCAGTGACATGTATCGGGCTCCCAAACCCCTCAGGGCTCGGGTACAGCCTCAAAGGAGGTCCCAGCCCAGGCTGTGGGGATGATTCTCGTGCTCCCGGACTCATTACCAGCAAAGGGCAGCATTCCGGGAGTGGTCAGCACATCCCAAAGGAGCAGCCTGGGGCTGCTGGAGCCCGAGTGCTATGGGCAAGGATGGCATGATGGAGATGGGCCCCACTCAGCCGGCACTGCCTGAGGAATGTCTCATCCTGCAGGAGCTCGGCAGCCTCTCCAGGTGCTGGCCCTGGGGCTATCAGGGGGTGCGGCCGGAGGAGCCGGGATGGAGGGACCGGGACCCCATTGGGGAGCCCCGAGCATGGAGGGAGCGAAACGGTGGAGGAGAGATGCCCAGATGAGGGGGAGCAGAGACCCTGTGGTGGGATCTGTGGAAAGGAGGGACCGCAATGGTGGTCCCGGAGCATTGGGAAGGGGCCTGGCTGCCATCGCACTGTGAGTGCCAGGACAGTCACGGGGTGTCTGAACCGACTGTGTAAGCATGTCCGAAGCCACTGTTGTGATGTGTCGGGACCAAGTGTTGCCAGAGTAAGGCCCCCACAGCTCCGGTAAGTGGAGGAGTACCATGGAAGGGGCAGGGCTGTTTACTCCCTGTGCCCTCTGCATGTGAGGAGGGCAGGGATGGAGCAGCTTTGGGGACACCTGGAATCCACACAGGGTCACTCCCCACAGCCCCACCATGGCCGCAGGCAGGGCCACTGATCGATCGATATTTCCACACTTTTCCCTCTTGTATGGCAGCTGGGCCAGAAACCAAATATTCTTCCCGGGCCATTCCAAAGGGCTGCAGATTTGAGATACGAAGGAGTAGGGACCTAGTCAGGTTTTTGTGCAAAACTTTATTGTCTTTGTAGGGCTTTTGGAGCTATCTCAGACTTTTGTTGCAAGGGACAAAGTCATCAATTGCTGAGTTTCCGGACTGGTTCCCCCAGCTGTCCCTGCAGAGGGGGTTTCCAGCCAGCCCTGCTCTGAAAACCAACAAAGGCCCTCTCAGAACCACTGCTTGGGCTCCCTTTGGGGTTTTTGCTTCTTGCAGGGCCGAGCAAACCACAGGCAGGCCTTTTTCCCCCACAGAATTCTCACCTCTGCAGCAGCTCTAAAGCTGACAGAAACAAAGCCAAGGTGGTGGGGGGCACCCTCAGGTCCTGGCTATTGCTGGCCAGGGGTCTATGTACATATCACAAGCAGGATGGGACTGCTGAGGAAGGCATCTTGAGCTGTTTATTTTCTACCATCTGTCTCATTACATGGTTATGGCAAGGGGAAGACGTCAGCAGCTCACATCCTCTGCAGCCGTGGAAGAACTCAATGTTACAAGTTACTTTAAAAGCTTTTTCACCAATTACACAAAGCAAAAGCATACTGACAGTAGCTCTATCCAATCACTATAAGCACACGTACCTTCGGTTAAAACAATGCTTGCTTATTTCAAATACAATACCTGCTTGTAAGCCTTAAAACACAATGCACAGAGCTCCATTATTAAGCTTAGAACTTCCTAACATCTTGCTAGATATACTTTTCTTTAGCTTAGGGAGTTATTCTATCCAAGCATTAATACACAGACCATTGTTCTATTTGTCCTTACTTTTCTCCTTCTTACATAATTTTTCTGCTGACAAATCTTATGCCTGCTGCTTAGCTCTAATTGCAATTCTGCTGTTTCTGAGGCCTGCTTTTTGCAGCTTTCCCAAAATGCTCTGATTTTAAGGCTTCCCACCCTGGCTGTCACCTGGATCTGGCCAGAGCAGGGCTGGCCAATGGCCATCCCTGTACAGTGAGACGGGTCCATGGCTGGGTCCCACCCTCGGATTGACAGCGGTCCCTAGGATGTGCCAACCCTGGGACAGGCACCCAACCAGGAATGTGCAGGGACATTTCTGGAACTGCCAGCCCCTGGGACAGGACTGCCATGCCAGGACGTGCCACCCCCTGGACTGGTTTCCCCCAGGTCACCCCCAGAACAGGGACCTCCCAGGACAGGCCCCCCTGGATGTGTCCCCCCAAGAGAGACACCACCCCCTTTCCCATCTGACTCTCAGCACAAACAGCCTCTTCCTTCTTGTCCAGGAAAAGGAAAGTGAAAGTGTTCAGGGAGCACAGCCCAACACCCCCATCCCCCAAAGCCTTCCCCCCCTCTCCCTGCATCCCCCACACCCATACCCTCCACCCCAGTGTTACCTGCCCAGGTGCTCCTGGGGATCGCTGAGCCATGAACTGGGAATGGGAGTGTACAAAAGTGAGGAAAATAAGAAAAAAATTGAAACAAAGAGAGGAACATCATGGGAAGCCCCTAGTGTTCCCCCCAGACCAGTAACACTGTGGAGGTCTCTGTTTTTGTCTGTGTCACCCTGATATCTGAGGCAGCCAGAGAAGGAGCTGCAACCCACCTGTCTACCCAGCCACTGCCCATCCTGGGCACCCCCACTCCCCTGGGACCCCAAACATGGGACCTCATTCTCTAGGTTCTGTCTCCTGGGGATCCCCATCCCAGGATGCTGATTTCCCAGGATCTCCATTGCCCAGCACTCCCCTCCCCTTGATCCCATCCCATGGGCTCCCCAGTCCCCTAGAACCCTCCATCCCTGGGACCTGCATCCCATGATCCCAAATTCCTGGGGCCTACATTCCCCTGGGACCCCTATCCCTGGTCCCCCCCAGCCATGGGTGATGCTGTTAAGTCAGGGACAGAAAGAAAGACTCCAGTCTCCAGGTGGATCAGAAGGTAAAAGGGTTTAATGAACATAGTGGGATTTTTTATAATGTGACTTGCTAAGGTGATATTTGATTGGTCTCAAAGTAGAAACATCTCACACTATTGCGTACTATGAATAGTTCACTCTGGAGAACTATATCTATAAGCAATGGTTACAGATAGAGAGATAATAATTGTTTTAATTCTTTACTTCTAAGATTCCCAGGCTCAGCTTGGGAGAAATTGTCTCTGTTCTTTCTTTGATTGAACTGAGGATATCCACCCATGGGGACCCACATTCCTCAGGATTCCCATTCCCTGGGTCTCCCCTTCCTCAGGAGCCCCATTCTCATGGCACCCCAATTCCCCAGGAACCCTACTCCTGGGCTGCCCTGCTCCTCTGGAAATCCCTCCTTAGCTCCCCACATCCCTGGAGCCCTCAAGTCCTGGGGTCCACTGGGTCCGACCATGTGCAACTGAGTCCCTCTACATCCCCAGCCACTCCCCTCCCTGCCCCCACCAAGTGCCACCTACACATGGGGACACAATGTGACCTCGCTTCCTTCCTCTTTGGCCAAAGAGCCTCCATCTGGGAGGGAGCGGTGGGCACAGCAGCAAACGACACCCAGTCCACATGGCTGGGGACAGCAAGATGGCCAGGAGCATGGCACTGCTCCTGTGGGGTGAGTATCCTAGGCATGGGCCTGAGGCCCTGGGGATGGGCCTTGATGAGGCAGAGATGGCTGGGGAGGGGGCACAGGGGGGCTGTCGGGTCCCCTGAGATCCCCATGCCAGCAGAGCCAGTGCATAGAGGCATGGAGGTGGACACTAATGAGACGGGGATTGTGGTGTGACTGGGGGGACAGGAACAGAAGGACAGGAGTAGGGGGACTGAAATCTGGGGACAAGGATATCATGACAGCCACATTGGGACTGGGGCAGCTGTGGTGACAGGGACAGGGTAACAGGGATGCAGGGACAGGGACAAAGGGACAAACACCTTGCAGATGGGCCATGGGGACAGGTGCCACAGGCTGGTGGAGATGACCTGTAGCAGCATGGGGTTTCTGTGATATCCTCACACTCAAGGTGTTCACAGTGTCCCCATGCCCTGCCTCAGCCTGAGGCAGTCGTAGTATCCCTGTCCCTCAGATGTCCATGCCACAGGGATGTGGCTCATGGACAGCTGTGACAGAGACATGTCCCCTGGCCTCTCCAGACCTGTTGGAGGCCATCTCTGAGGGCTTTCTCAGCAGTGTCCAATTGGGAACACATTGGGGGCAAACCCCAGACCCTGTCCCCCAGCTGCAGCTTTCCCCACAGAACCATGCCCACACAGCCTTGTCCTTTCTCCCTTCCAGCCCAGACCCTTGGCCTCGCTGGTGAGTCGTCAGAGAATGCAATGTCCCCACCCCACTGTACCCAGCCCCGCGCTGGCCCTGGCAGGCTGGTGTCCCCTGTCACCCACAGGTGCCCAGACTACCCAGCTCCTTGTGGAGCCCCCCTGGAGGCCAGCAGTGCTGTGGGACCGGGTGACACTGACCTGCCAGGGCTTGGGGACCGCTGGTGCCACCACCTGGTACAAGGACGGGCAGCGCTGGTGGCAGAAGGGACCCGACCACTTCACTGTCACTGAGAGCGGCACCTACCAGTGTGACAGACCCAGCAGTGTGCTCAGCTCCCCAATGCGCATCTTAAATGGTGAGGGGTGATTTGTGCCCTGGCACCCTCAGGGTCCCCAAGAGCTCTGGGTGGGGTCCATTTCCTCGGTCACACCCCCCTCCATGTGAGAACCTGTCCCCTGCACACAGGGACATCCCAGAGCATCCCAGTGCATTGAGACCCCCTGTTGCAATGGGGGACCTTGATGGCTCCCAAGGCCTTTACGATCCCCCAGATTCTCCAGATGTGACACATGCTTCCTGTCCCACAGAGCGTCTTGTGCTGCAGCTGGAGGCACGCATGCTGATGGAGGGGGACAGGGTGACACTGCGCTGCCGGGGCTGGCAGGATGGCACGGTCACTGGAGTACGATTTTACCACAAGGAGAAGGATCTGGGGGGGCCTATCAAAGGGACTGAGCTGTCCCTGTCCCCTCTGCAGCTTCACCACAGTGGCCGCTACCGCTGTGGGGGCTGGGTGAAGTCTGGGCCATCCCTGTGGTGGGAGAAGTCAGCAGCAGTGACAGTGACAGTGACAGTACATGGTAAATGTGGGAATAGGGTTGGGAAACCTCAACATCTTCCCAGCTTTCCTCCACCAGTGCCTGGAAGATGGATGCAAGACAGACAGAGGATGGATTCTGAGTCACGAGTTTTCACACTTTTATGAGTTTTGGTCCATTTAAATATTGGGGTTAATTGTCCAATTGCAGCTTCAGGTTATGAAGTCCCATCCTCCCAGATTGCTCTCCTCAATTTGCTGTTGTTGATACTTTTTGGGCCTGCAGGTGCAATGGTGTCCTTGGTTCTCAGGCTGGAAAAGGATTGTTTTCTCTGACTAAACTGTGAAGAGAACTTTCTAACACTTTATATGAAGTTCAGAGTTATAAACTAGTAGTAGAGAATCTAGTAAATATGAAAACTCAAGCTTAAGCCATCAGGGGGACAGGTGGCACTGGGGTACCACCTGGTGCCAAGAGGGGTGGTGGCCACCGGGACAGGTCCTCTTTCCTTCTCCTGGCACACAGGGTGCTTGGGGGCACTGCCAGGAACTGGTCCCTGCGTGGAGCTGCGCCACACTGGGGACAATGACAGCAGCCACTACCAGTGGGGGGACAGCAACAGGGACAGTGTGGTGGAGAGTGTACCCCTGATTGTCAGTGCCCTGGGTGAGCAGGACTCTCGGGCTAAGGGTGACCTCACCCATGACACCCCCATCCCACCTCACCATGTGCCAGCCCTGTCTGTGTCCCCGCAGTGCCTGTGGCCAATGCCACCATCACCCCTGGTCCCCTGTCACACCAGGTGCGCGCAGGTGACAACGTGACCCTGCGCTGCTTGGTGCAGGTGGGCTCAGACCCTGTCACCTTCACCTGGCTGCACAACGGGCAGGAGGTGGCCCGGGGTCCCATCCTGGAGCTGGGGGACATCGATGTGGGACATTCGGGCACCTACCAGTGTGTGGCCACCAATCAGCTGGGACAGGACGGGCAACGCATGTTCCAGGCACTCAGCCCAGAGCTGGCCCTCGAGGTGACCCGTCGCTCACCCTGGGTCACAGGTAGGGTCACATGGTGTCACCGGGTGTCACAGCACCCCCATGGTTCAGGGTGACCTCACTGGGTCCCTCTCTTTCCTCAACAGTGGCTGTGAATGCTGGCAGGACCCTCCTGTTCCTTGTCCTTCTCCTGGCTGTCATCGGGGGCTGTCACTGGTGGCACCACTGGGGTGAGTGACAGTCAGGGGAGATGGGGGTCCTGGAATGAGCAGAAGTCCCCAGAGTGGGTGCAGAGATCAGCAGCACCCTGGGCCCCTGAGCTGGGGGAAACTGAGCCTGCAGTGACCTCGGCTGGGCGTCCTGGGGGGTCTGAAGGGAATTTGGAAGGTCTTGGTTGGAATCCAGGGCCATCTCTGGGTGGGCATTGAGGAACATTGGGGTGGCACTAGGAGCTCCTGGAGGGTTGGGGGAGTTTCCTGAAGGCCGTGCAGGGATGTTGGAGGATCTTTTTTTGGGGAGTTTGGGGGTGCCCCTCCCTGCGAGGCTTGGGGTTCTGAGGGCTCAGAGGGTCTGGGATGATGGAGGTGTTTGGGGCCCTGCAGTGATGCAGAATTTCTGGGGGGTTCAGGGGGTCCAGTGGGAATCGGGGCTGCAGTGGGGATTTGGGGGTCCCATGGGTGGTTGTAGCTGCTGACGTCCCAGGAAGGTTCAGGGGTCCCAGTGTCCACATGGTCACCCCCTTCTCTTTCCTTGCAGCCTGCAGGAACCCCAGGACCAGTGACTGGGGATCAACTGCCAGGACTCCCCTTTTCCCTTCTCCAGACACCACCCTGACTCCCCTTATCCCCACAGGACCCCCCTGAAGGGGGCAGTGCTGGACCCCATGTCATGGGAATTGAATGGGTAGGGGGTGTGTAGGAGGGGTGATAGGGGGATATCAGCCATGGGTGTCACCCCCCACCCAGTTCTCCACAACTGTTGTCTCTCACAGGATCTCCCTTCACCACATCCCGCCAGGTGACCAACATGGTGCTGTCAGGACCCCAAGAGTGACAACAGGACCCCAGTGACATCTATGAGAATGTGTTGTGACACTGGGGACACTGGGGGCACTGGGGGTCCCTGCCTGAGGACACCCCCTGTGTGTCCCCCCTGCCCCAGCTTCTGTGAGTGCCCACTGTGCCTGGGGGTTGGCCACGAGTGGGAGTCCCATATGGCCTGCCCAGAGCTCCCAGTGCTCCCAGTACCCCCAGGGGCTCCCCATTCCTTCCCCCCAGTGCCAGGGGGCACAGGACCTATGCCCCTCTTATTGGACCCAAAATGCAGCTCTTTGATTAAACTGTGAGAAATGGTTTTTGTTTGTTCAGCTCTGCCTGGTCAGCTCGGAAAGGAGGAGGGTCATGGTCAGGTTATTGAGCAGATGGTTCTGGGATTTGCAGAATTTTTGGGACTCCCTCAGTCCCTTGGGACAAAATGATCAGTTGCTGCATTTCTGAACTGGTTCCCTTTCAGCTGCCCCACAGCAGGGAAGGAGCTGCCCCTCCCTGTTTGTCCCCTCTTGGTGACATCCAGCCGCCGGCTCAGGGATCTTCCGTGGTGCCGCCCCATGACCTTGGGCATCGATTCAGTAGCTGCTGAGCCCCTCAGGCCAGGCTGGAGCTGAGCAGCAGCAGGAGCACCCTGAGAGCAATGAGAGCCCCAGGCTGAAGCTGGGGAGGCCAGGGCTCTCCCCAGATGTCACCATAATGCCTGTCTCAGCTCCAGCCCTGCACGCTGCTCCCGGTGCCCCAAGCCCCACACCCACTGCTCCCTGAGCAGAGTTGAAGCTGGGGAGGCCAGGGGTCTCCCCAGATGTCACCATAATGTCTCAGCTCCAGCCCTGCACGCTGCTCCCGGTGCCCCAAGCCCCACACCCACTGCTCCCTGAGCAGTGTTTGAGCCCCAGAGCTGCTGTGGAGCCTTGGCCGGGCCCAGCCCTGGGGTGGGCAGGGGTGCTGGAAGGTGCCAGGAGGGCAGAGGGGACCAGGGACGCTGGGGAGGAGGCCCTGGCACTGTGGGAACCAAGTCCTGGCCTCGGGTCACTGTCGCGGGTCATGGATGCCATCACACTGTGAGGGCCAGTGCCAGCACTGATAGAGATGGCACCCTGTGGTTTGCACGCATGGAGCCAATTTATTGATTTGGAAAGCTCTGTTTATATACCTTTTCAGCTACAGCTATAATTAGCAGCAATAACAATGTTTACGTTTCTTAGTAACATCTCTTAATCATGGCTTTGCACAGACTCACACAGGCAGGTACAGTCTTGCATATTTCTCTCAAACAAAGCGTACCAAAAACACCATTATCTTTTGCTTCCTCCTTCAACATTCTGCTTTCTGTTGCCAAGGGCTTGTGGCCTACTAGGGCTAAAATCCATGTCAGTTACATGCTGAGCAGTACTTTCAGTCCTTCTTTCTGACCATATTCCCATATCTCCCTCTTTCTTTTCCACCAGTAAAATCTTTTTTGTGGATTTATCAATTAGTCTTCGAACACATGGTAAAACACATGGCAAACAAATCACCATAAGCAACAATACTGCTAAAATATAAATTCCTATTTTAACTAAATTTTTAAGCCAGCCCATAAGCCCCCATCGCTCAAATATTTGTTCAAGACAATCCCCATCGCTAATTTGCAATTTAATTACACTGTGTTGAAGGGCTTGTATGCTAGTGTGGATAGACTGAGAATGGTTAGACAGATTCATGCAGCATAAGCCTTCAAAGCTTCACAGCCATATCCTGGCAGTCTTACTTCTGTTCTTGTCTTGCTCACGAGGGCTGTGTGGAAATTAGGGAATTTTTCTTTTTTCTGGGCCTTATTCTCCTGGAGGAGATCGATGTTTGTCCAGACGAACAGGTAACTGCTTTGGACCTGTTGGTGATAAAACACGTGCCTACCTTCCCCTAGGTTAGTAAATGAGTTAGGCCTTATCACTGTACTGTTGCTATGATATTTTAGTGAAAAAGCCTCTGCTAGGATTTTTCCTGTCCTGAGGAGCTGAGGGCCTCAGGCGAACCATTCCTGTATAAGATTTCCAAGTTCACTCTGAAAGGGGTTCCAGGTAATATAGGTCCAAATTTGGTAAGTCAAAATGACCAGAGTAAAGTTTTGTTGCAGAAAACCCCTGGGCACGGTGGGCGCCCATGGGAGCTGGGGAATGGGGATACACATGGGGGTGCCCTCGGGCAGGGACCCCAGTGCCCCCCGAGCCCCCAGTGTCACAGGAAATTCTCGTAGATGTCACAAGGGTCCTGCTGTCATCCATGGGGTCCTGACAGCTCCACGTTGCTTACTTGGGGAGATGTGGTACAGGAGAGCCCTGTGAGAGACACCGGGTTTATTTATCACTGCCAACCCCCCATACTCACCCCCTGCCCACTTGGTGCCTACAATATGGGGGTCCAATAACACCGTCTAACCCAGGACCATCCTGTGGGGAAAAGGGGGGTCTAGGTGGTGTCTGGGGAGGAGGAACGGGGCTTCCTGACCCAAGCCCCCCACTCACCTGTCCTGAGGCTTCCTGGAGGCTGCAAGGAAAGAGGAGGGGGTGACCATGGGGACACCAGGACCCCTGAACCTTCCTGGGACCTCAGCAGCCCCAACCACCCATGGGACATGCAAATCCCCACTGCAGCTCAGATTCCCACCAGACCCCTGATTCCATAGGACTCTCCAAGCATCCCTGAACCCCAAGAAGTTCTGCACCACCGCAGTGCCCCCAAGCCCCCAGTGTACTAAAACCTCTGAGCCCTCAGAACCCCAAGCCTGGTAGTGAGGGGCACCCCCAAACTCCCCCAACACCCCAAGAAGATCCCCCAACATGCTTGCACGACCTTCCAAGAACTCCCCAAACCCTGCAGGAGCTCCCAGTGCCACCCCAATGTTTCTCAATGCCCACCCAGGGTTGACCCTGGAGCTCAACCAAGACCCTCCCAATTACCATCACATACCCCAGGACCACCAGCTGAGGTCACTACGGGCTCAGTTTCCCCCAGCTCAGGAGCCCTGGGTGCTGCTGATCTGTGCCCCTACACTGGGAGCTTCTCCTCAATCCAGGACCCCAATACGTCGCCATTGCCACCCAGCCCAGTGGTGCCACCAGTGAAAGCCCTCCATGAGAGCCAGGAACAGGATAAGGAACAGGAGGGTTCTGCCAACATTCACAGCCACTGTGGGGACAGAGGGACACACTGGGGTCACCCTGAAACCCAGGGGTCCTGAACACTTTGACAACCCCACCTGTGATGCAGGGTGAGTGATGGGTCACCTCGAAGGCCAACTCTGGGCTGAGTGCCCAGAACATGCATTGCCCATCCTGTCCAAGCTGGTTGGTGGCCATGCACTGGGAGGTGCCCGAAAGTCCCACATCGATGTCCCCCAGCTCCAAGAGGGGACCCTGGACCTTGTGCCATTCGCACAGCCAGGTAACATTGACGGGGTCTGAGCCCACCTGCACCGAGCAGCGCAGGGTCACGGGGTCACCTGCATGCACCTGGTGTGCCAGGGGACCAGGGGTGATGGTGGCATTGGCCACAGGCACTGCGGGGACACAGACAGGACTGGCACTTAGTGAGGTTGGATGGGGGTGCCGTGGGTGGGGTCACCCCCAGCCCCAGGGTCCCGCTCTCCCAGGACGGTGACATTCAGGTGGACACTGAGCCATGCTGTCCCCATCACTGACCCAGCACCGGTAATGGCTGCTGTCCTTGTCCCCCAAGTGGCACAGCTCCATGCAGGGGCCAGTGCTCAGTGGTGCCCCCAAACCCTCCCTGTGCCAGGAGAATGACAGGAGACCTGACCCCATGGCCACCACACAGCTCAGCACCAGGTGTTCCCCACGTGGCACCCATCTGCAGGGGGGCTGTGCTGACAGAGACAGCCCCAAGGGCAGGACCCCTGCATGGGGAGGGGGGACACCAGTGAGGGACCTGGGGGTGGTTGGTTAGGGGCAGTGACACCCCAGTGAGAGGGGGGCAGGGCTTGGAAAGGAACCCCACAGGGGGATGGGGCGTTCAGGGAAGGAATACCTGGAGAGGGAGGGGTGTGACACCAGGAAGGGTATCCAGGGATGCAGGGAGGGCATTGTGTGACCTGGGAAACGTGCAGTTACTTCAGAGAGGAGTGGGGGGACCCAGTGAGGAATGGGGAGACATGAGCCAAGAATGGGGGATCTGGGGAGGGGTCTGGAGCAGAGATGGGGGGACACAAAAAAGGTGTCAGGGAAGGATGGGAGGTACCCATGTAGGGAGTGGGGACCGGGCGAGGGACCTGAGAAAGGGCGGGGGGAGCAAAGGACGGATCCGGGAAAGGTTGGGAGCCCCAGGGCAGATGTCAGAGAGAGCTGAGTATCCCTAGGCAGTAATGAGAGACCCAAGGATGCTGTGGGGGCTCCCCATGCCAATCCCTGCACTCAGTGCACACTGTGACACGGAGCTGGGCGCTGCTCTTATGCATGGTCCCCCCATGGGAGCACACCTCACAGCTGTAATTCCCTGAGTGGGAGACCCCCACGGCAGGCAGCAGCAGCTGCGGAGACCCCTGTGGGCCCCCCACCACCTGCCTGTCCTGGTAGAACACGTGCAGGAGGGGATCTCGGGGCCACAGGGGGCTGGGGGTGCTGAGGCATCTAAGATTCTGGGAAGACCCTTGGGTGGGCTCAGGGGGACCCTCCAGCACCAGCACGGGAAGAGCTCTGGAAAGGAGACAAAAGGGGGATTTGTGATGCAGATTCCCTAAGGAGGCGCTGTGAGGGTATAGGGGTGGTGGCTGTGGGGTGCTCACCGTGCACTGTCACTGTCACCAGTGCTGAATTCCATGATCCCCCTGATCACGAGGATTTCACCTGGCCCCTGCAGCTGTAGCAGCCACTGTGGTTCTGCTGCAGAGGGGACAGGGACAGCTCAGTGGCATAGCAGAGCACCCCAGGTTGCTTCCCCTCACGGTAGAAGAACACCGAGGTGACCAGGCTGTCCAGCCAGCAGCACGGTGTCACCATGTCCCCCTCCAGCAGTGCCTGTACTGGCGCTTGCAACACCAGCCAGTCTGGGGGGCAGAGGGGTCCTGTCACACCCGATGGCACCAGGACATCCCCACTGGGTCGTGCCCAGCATACCAGGTATCCCTGATTCCAACATGGGGTTCCCCCACACTGGGATGCTCTGTGATGTCCCCAGAGCAGGGGATGGGCTCTGGTCACACCAGGAGGAGACCCATAGAGTGGAGCCCACCCAGAGCCCTCAAGGTCCCCGTGGGTGACAAGTTGGGAACACCCAAACCCCCCCTTACCATCCAAGACAGTCACAGGGGGGCTGAGCCCCGTGCCAGGTCTGTCACATGTATAGGTAACACTCTAGGTGACAGTGAAGTGGTTGGGTCCCTCCTGCTCCCAGCGTGCCCATCCTTGTACCAGGTGGTGGCACCAACTGTCCCCGAGCCCTGGCAGGTCAGTGTCACCTGGTCCCACAGCACCGGTGGCCTCCAGGGGGGCTCCACAAGGAGCTGGGTAGTCTGGCCACCTGCAGGTGACACTGGCCACCAGCCTGCCAGGGCCAGTGTGGTGCTGTGGACAGCAGGGTGGGGTCATAGCATCCCCTGAGGACTCACCAGTGAGGTCAAGGGTCTGGGCTGGAAGGGAGAAGGGACATGGCTGGGTGGGGATGGCACTGTGGGAACAGAGGAACCTGGAATAGAGTGTGTGGTGGCTGTGCCCAAACTGTCACTGTGGGGACAGCAGTTCTTGTGAGAAACTGTCTGGGTGGTCTGCAAAGGATCTAGAGATGCCAGAGGACATGTCTGTGTAACAGCCACCCATGCACCATTTCCATGTGGTACAGACACTTTGGGAACAGGGACACTGAGGCCAGCCTGACCTGAGGCAGAACATGGGGACACTGTGAACAACCCAGGCACGAGGACACCACAGACACAGCCCATGCTGGCCCAGGTCACCCCCACCAGATCATGATCCCATCCCCATGGCCACATCCTCATGGTTCCTTGTCCCTTCCTGTCCCTGCATCCCAGCTCCCTCGTCCCTGCCCTTATCCCCAGAGCTACCTGAGCCCAAAGGTGCCAGTCCCCACATTCCTGTCCCCACATCCCCATTCCCAAATTCCTGCTCCCTGTGCTTGTCCCCAAAGCCACCCTACATCCCTAGTCCCACCAAGGTCCACTGTGGGGAACATGGACTGGCACTGCTGGCCTTGGGGAATTCAGGGGGCAGCCTGTCTCACTGCAGCCCCCTGTGCCCTCTCCCCTCCCTATCCCTGGGCTGCCAGGCTGTGCCCAGGGCACTCACCCCACAGGAGCAGCACCGCTTTCCTGGCCATCCTGGTCTCCCCAGCCATGTGGACTGGTTCTCACTGGCTGCTGTGGCCACCGCTCCCCTGGCTGGCGGCTCTTTGGGTGAAGGGGAAGGAAGCAAGGTCACATCCATCCCCATATGTTGGTGGTCCTTGGTAGAGGCAGGGTGGCCACAAGCTGGGTTCAGGTTGGGGACATGATGGGATAATCTGGGGACATGGTGGAGGATGGTGTTTCTAGGAGTGGGGAGCTCAGGAGATGTGGGGAACCAAGGATGGGTGTCCAGGAGAATGGGGATCCAGGCGAATTGGGATCTCCATGCCGGGTGGAATTCAGGGATGGGGGTGCTGTGGAACATAGTCCTCAGGGATTTTGGGTCATGATATGTGGGTCCCATGGTTTGGGGAGGCAGGGGGAAAAAGGGGACCCTTGGAAATAGCGGTTCTGGGGGAAGAAACAGCCCACGGGTTGGAATCAAGGCAATGGTAGTCCTGGGCAATAGCAGTCCTGGGATGGGGGTCCCCAGGGAGGAGAGACCAAAGGCCATGGGGGTCCCATGGTTGGGTTCCCAGGGGAGGGGAATGGGGTGCCAGGATGGGCAGTGCTCCTGCCAGGGGTCACAGCTCCTTCCTTGGGTGCCTCAGATTTTGGTGTGACCCAGAGTCCAGCACAGCCCCCACAGTGCTTATGGCCAGGGAGGCACCCCAGGGCTGTCCTGTCAGGCTCTGGGTCTCTTCCCCATACACCCCTGGACTTTTTTCCATCCCTCGCAATTTTTAGGTTCAGCCATTCCAGGGAACACCTGACCAGGTAACAGCTGGGGTGGATCCCAGAAAGGGAAAACAGAGGGGGCAGGAGGGGTGCAAGCAGTGGTTGGGGGGCTGGGGGGGATGGGTCTCTCTGCCTTTGACCCCCCAACACTTTTACTTTCTCTTTCCTGCAGCAGAAAGGTCATTGGTCTAATTTATAGAATACGTCTAATCGTTGCTCTCCTAACAAGTCACTGACAAGAAAAACACAAACAAATCCCAATGAAATGAGATGTTTTGGTTCCCTTTAGCACCCCCTTGGTGCATCCCACAGCAGGGTTTGCTTGTGGATAACCGAGAGTGTGGAATCTCCCTGAGTGTCCAGCAGCTCCATGGGATTGTTCCCTACCTGCTTGGCAGCAACCCAGCCCCTTTTCTTGGGCCATATTTAGGAACTCTCTCCATTTTTCCAATTCCCACTCTGAAACTTGATTGACTTCCCATGGAGGAAGGGGAGAAGCTCTGTCCATCCTTTGGACAGTGCACAGGAATCTGTCGAAATGCCTCTGTGTGCCTCATGGTCTGATTCCCTGGGTAAATCCACTCCAGCCTGACCTGAATTCCCCTACCTGGCATTCCCTGATGCTGCTGTGACACCCCTGTTCCCCAGACCCATGCATGCAGCCCCTGCTCAATATTTCCACACTTTTCCCTCTCTTCTGCTGTGCACATCCAGAACCAACACATTCTTTCCATGAGGTTCCAAAGGGCTGCAGGTTTTGTTCAAGAAGGAGGGTCCAGGTCAGGTTATTGAGCAGATTTTGAACAGATTGTTGTTGTCTTTGCAGTAGTTTTGTGGTTTTCTCAGTCCCTTGGGCAAAAGGACAAATGATCAATTGCTGCATTTCCGGGCTGGTTCCCTCACAGCTGCCCTTGCAGTGGGAGGTTTCCAGCCAGCCCTGCTCTGAAAACCATCAAAGGCCCTCGCAGAGCCACTGCTTGGGCTCCCTTTGGGTTTTGTGCTTCTTGCAGGGCTGAGCAAACCACAGGCAGGCCTTTTTCCCCCACAGAATTCTCAGCTCCACAGCAGCTCTAAAGCTGCCGGAATCAAAGCAAATGGGGTGGGGGGAATCCCAGGTCGTGGCTGCCACCTGGGGCTGGCCAGAGCAGGGTTGGCCAATGGCCATCCCTGTGCAGTGGGGCTGGGCCATGGCTGGGCCCTACCCTTGGATTGACAGGGGTCCTCAGCATGTGCCACCCCTGGGACAGGCACCCAACCAGGAATATGCAGGGACATTTCTGGAACTGCCACTCCCTGGGACATGACCCCCATTCCAGGATTTGTCATCCCCTGGACTGATTTCCCCCAGGTCACCCCCATAACAGGGACCTCCCAGGACAGAACCCCCCTGGATGTGCCCCCCCAGGATATAGACCACTCCTATTTCCCATCTGACTCTCAGCACAAACGGCCTTTTTCTTCTTCTTCAGGAAAAGGAAAGTGAAACTGTTGAGGGGGCACAGCCCAACACCTCCATCCCCCAGAGCCTCCCCTTCCTTCCCTGCACCCCCCGCTCCCCATTTCCCCCTCTTCTGGGTCCCCCCAACCCATTCCCTGCCCAGGTGCTCCCCAGGATAATTGAGCAAGAGTGAGGAGACATGGCACAAAAGCGAGGAAAATAAGGAAAAAAGAGAAATAACGAGAGGAACAAAACAAGGACAGGGGAGGGCACAGAAGCACAGGAGAGTGAGGAGACATGGCACAAAAGTGAGGAAAATAAGGAAAAAAGAGAAATAACGAGAGGAACAAAACAAGGACAGGGGAGGGCACAGAAGCACAGCTACCCAGGACACCCACATGATGGCTGCACAGGAAACGAGCACCGCATGGGGGCTGTGCCTGGCACTGGGTCACCCCAAAATCTGAGGCACCCAGGGAAGGAGCTGAAACCCCTGTGCCTATCCAGCAATTGGCCATCCCTGGCACCCCCATTCCCCTGGGAACCCATCCATGGGACCCCCATCCCAGCACTGACATTCCCCAGGATCTCCATGGCCCAGGAGCCCATTACCAAGGAACCCTCTCCCATTCATTCCAACGCCTGCAATCCCCACTTCCCCCAGAACCTTGATTCTCTTAGGAAATCCATTCCCATGGGAACCCCCATTCCCCTAGCATCCCCATACCATGACCCCAAATTCCCTGGAGCCCATGTTCCCTTGGGACTCCCATCCTTGAGTCCCCGGAACCCTGGAGAACCCCATTCCCATGGCACCCCTTCCCCAGCAACTCCCTCTTCTCAGGATCCCCCATTCTCCTGGACACACATCCCCGGATCCCCAAATCACCTGAACCCCTCACTCACTCATGGGGAATCCCATGACACATTTTGTCCCACCCACCCTCGTCCCCAGACTGTGCCCATCTTGTGGCCCTCCCTGCCCCCACCAAAGGCCACCTACACGAGGGGACGGATGTGACCTTGCTTCCTTCCACTTCATCCAAAGAGCTGCCAGCCAGGGAAGCGGTGGCCACAGCAGCCAGTGAGAACCAGTCCACATGTCTGGGAAGACCATGATGGCTGGGAAAGTGGTGCTGCTCCTGTGGGGTGAGTGCCCTGGGCACAACCTGGCAGCCTGGGTGGGGAGGGAGAGAGCTCAGGGGGCTGCGGGGTCCCCTGAGTTCCCCAAGGCCAGCAGTGCCAGTCCATGTTCCCCACAGTGGACCTTGGTGGGACTAGGGATGTAGGGTGGCTTTGGGGACAAGCACAGGGAGCAGGAATTTGGGAATGGGGATGTGGGGACAGGAATGTGGGGACTGGCACCTTTGGGCTCGGGTAGCTCTGGGGATAGGGACAAGGCAGCTGGGATGCAGGGACAGGAAGGGGACAAGAACCATGAGGATGTGGCCATGGGGATGGGATCATGATCTGGTGGGGGTGACCTGGGCCAGCATGGGCTGTGTCTGTGGTGTCCTCGTGCCTGGGTTGTTCACAGTGTCCCCATGTTCTGCCTCAGGTCAGGCTGGCCTCAGTGTCCCTGTTCCCAAAGTGTCTGTGCCACACAGATGTGGTCCATGGATGGCTTTGACTCAGACATGTCCCCCTCCCTTGCCAAATCTTTTGGGGATCACCCAGACAAATTTTCTCACAAGAACTGCTGTCCCCACAGTGACAGTTCGGGGACAGCCCACACACCCTGTACCCCACATGGTGCTTTCCCCATGGTTCCACCCCCGCCCAGCCATGTCCTTTCTCCCTTCCAGCCCAGAATCTCGGCCTCACTCGTGAGTCCTCAGGGAATGCCATGTCCCAACCCCACTTTCCCCAGCCCCACGCTGGTCCTGGCAGGCTGGTGTCTCAGGGACTGCCGGTGCCACCACCTGGTACAAGGACGGGCTGCAATGGGGGCAGGAGGAACGCAATCACCTCAGTGTCACTGGGAGTGGCACATACACCTGTGACAGACCCAACACTGGGCTCAGCTTGCCCATGAGAGTCTCAGATGGTGGGTGGGGATCTGAAATGATTGGGATGGCCACTGATAGATCTGTGTGGGCTCCACTCCATGGGTGGCCTCACACCCCTTGTGTGGTGAGAACTTGTCCCCTGAACACAGGGACATGCCAGTGCATCACAGTGCACCCCAATGTACCCAGATGTCTCCGGTGCCATGGGGATCCACCTTGGATCTGCCTTGAGCCCCTCAGTGAGATGGGACTCTCCTGTCCCACAGACCAGCTGGTGTTTCAGGTGCCAGCATGGGTGCTGTTGGAGGGGGACACAGTGACACTGCGCTGCAGGAGCTGGTGGAACAGCATGGTCAGCAGGGTGTGATTTTACCGGGATGAGAATAATCTGACGGGTCCGTCAATGCGACTAAGCTGTCCTTGTCCCCTCTGCAGCTGCACCACAGTGGCTGCTAGAGCTGTGAGATCTTGGTGGGGTCCATTCTTTCATGGTCAGCAGCAGTGACAGTGACAGTGCATGGTGAGCACCCTCACATCTGGAACTTAAATATCCTGACACCCCCAAAGCCACTTCCCAGCAGACTCAAGAGTCACAGTCCTCACCTCCCCTCACCTTCTCTGAGCTCTTCACAGTGCCAGTGCTGGAGGGTCTCCATGAGCCCACCGTGGGGTCCCCCCTGACTCTTGTGGGAATTCATAATCCAGAGAGTTTTGGGAAAGCTGCAAAAGGCAGGCCTCAGGGACAGCAGAACTGTGATTAGCCATAAAATAAGTCAGCAGAAAAATTATGTAAAAAGTAGAAAAGTAAGGTCAAATAGAACAATGGTCTTGTATTAACGCTTGTCTAGAATAACTCCCTAAGCTGCTGTCCTGGATTAGGGCAAATCTGGGAGAAAACCTCCAAAAGGGCCCCCCCCAGAAGGCAAACCCACACAGCTCCTTCCCCCCACCGGTTCGGGAAGGATTCCTTGGAGAGAAGTGGAAAGAACCTGTTTATTTAACAAGCAAAACACCCCCAGCACACAAAATGAACAATACCAGATGACAATACTTTCACTGATCTGAAAAGGATGACAAATTCAGAAAGTCTTTCCTGGGAGTGGTCGCTCTGTTTTTGCTCCCTCCGGTGCTGGGGATAGCTGCTGCAGCCACCAGATGTAAATTCTTGGTGTTTCCCAGATCCCAGTCTGGAGCAGGTTTGAATGGTTACAAAAAGGGAAGGGAAAAACAATCCAGGGAAAAAATCTGGACGCTTAGCTAAACTAACTAACAGAAGCAAAAAAGAGCAAAAGCAGAGTGGGAGCAAAGTAGGAGCGAAGCAGGAGCAAGAGCAAAGCAAGCAGCAAAAAGCAAAGCAAAAAACAAAAGCCGCCCAATGTACTGCCCCGTCTCTCTGTCCCACCAGCCGTGGGGGAGCAGGCTGATAACAAACCAAAACAAACCTTGCCCTTCAGAGCCAGTCTTGAAGGCACAGTACATAATATCCAGCACTAACAGAACACACGATTGGGGATGCAAGCATCATAACCTTACCCTAGGACATTCCACCCCTTATCCCCATATCGTCAACATACTACCACACATTTTATTAACATAAAACTTCCATCTGTTCCGCCCAAAAATTACAAGCTATCCTAATCATGCATTGCATCCCCACCCTCACTGAATCCCGGCCCCATACCACAGAGCTGCAGGATTCCCCACTTTCCTTTTAATCACTCAAAACTCCATCTTTCACTTTCTCAGACCTTCAACACTTACACATTTCCTTCTCCATCTTTCACTTGCTCAGACCTTCACACTTACACATTTTCTTCTGTCTCATGTCTGTATGATTTAATGTACAGACAATGGCAGTAACATTCAACAGTGATATTTGCATATCATCCTCACCCCATAATCAGATCTCCCTGAGGTACACGTCGTGTTGTTCCATCTCTTTGCATTATCTACCATGTGCAACCTGGTCCCTGAGCAAAGACAATCCCACTAATGGGTTTGTCTGTACTTGAGGCAGAATTGATCCACATGGTCTTCCCTAACAAACCTCTGACATGTACCACTGGGACTTTATCTCCATCTGTTATATTCAGGGACTCAGACTGGGCAGGACCTGCTCAGTTAGTTGAACCTCGGGTGTTAACTAACCAGGTGGCCTTTGATAAATGCTGTTCCCAATTTTTGAAAGATCCCCCACCGAATGTTTTCAGCTGGGTTTTTAGTAGTCCATTGTACCTCTCCACTTTGCCTGCAGCTGGTGCATGGTAGGGGATATGGTACACCCACTCAATGCCATGTTCCCTAGCCCAGGTGCTGATAAGGCTGTTTTTGAAATGAGTCCCATTGTCTGACTCAATCCTCTCAGGGGTACCATGCCTCCAAAGGATCTGCTTTTCAAGGCCCAGGATGGTGTTACGGGCTGTAGCATGAGGCACAGGGTAGGTTTCCAACCATCCCGTAGTGGCTTCTACCATTGTGAGCATGTAGCGCTTGCCTTGGCGTGTCTGGGGCAGTGTGATGTAGTCAATCTGCCAGGCCTCCCAATACTTGTATTTGGACCACCGCCCACCATACCATAGGGGCTTCACCCTCTTGGCCTGTTTAATGGCAGCACATGTCTCACAGTCGTGGATAACCTGAGAAATACTGTCCATGGTTAAATCCACCCCTTGGTCCTGTGCCCACTTATAGGTGGCATCTCTACCCTGATGACCTGAGGCATCATGGGCCCATCGAGCTAGGAATAACTCTCCCTTGTGCTCCCAATCTCGGTCTATCTTGGATACCCCTATCTCTGCAGCCTGGTCTACCTGCTGATTGTTTTTGTGCTCCTCATTAGCTCTTGGGGACATGGGCATCTACATGGCGGACCTTCACAGGTAGCCTTCCTACCCTGGTGGCAATGTCTGTCCACTCTTCAGCAGCCCAAATTTGTTTTCCTCTATGCTGCCAGTCAGCCTCCTTCCATCTCTCCAGCCATCCCCACAGAGCATTGGCTACCATCCATGAATCAGTGTAGAGATAGAGCTTTGGCCACTTCTCTCTTTCAGCAATGTCCAGGGCCAGCTGAACAGCTTTGAGTTCTGCAAGTTGGCTTGATCCACCTTTTCCTTCAGTGGTCTCTGCCACCTGTTGTGTGGGGCTCCATATGGCTGCTTTCCACTTCCGGTTCATCCCTATGATGCGACAGGAACCATCAGTGAAAAGATCATAGCGTGTTTCCTCTGGTGGCAGTTGGTTATATGGAGGGGCTTCTTCAGCCTGTGTCACCGGTTCTTGTTCTTCATCTGTGACACCAAAATTTTCACCTTCAGGCCACTTTGTAATTGCCTCTAAAATCCCAGGGCAATTCAGTTTACCTATATGGGCACGTTGTGTGATAAGAGCAATCCACTTGCTCCATGTAGCATTGGTGGCATGGTGGGTGGAAGGAACCTTGCCTTTAAACATCCACCCCAGCACGGGTAGTCGGAGTGCCAGGAGGAGTTGTGCTTCTGTACCAATCACTTCTGAGGCAGCTTGGACTCCTTCATAGGCAGCCAAGATTTCTTTCTCTATTGGAGTGTAGTTAGATTCAGACCCCCTGTAGCTTTGACTCCAAAATCCCAGTGGTCGACCCTGAGTCTCCCCAGGCACCTTGTGCCAAAGGCTCCGGGACAAACCATGGTTCCCAGCTGCAGAGTAGAGCATGTTCTTTACCTCTGGTCCTGTCCTGACTGGGCCAAGGGCTACCGCATGAGTGATCTCCTGCTTAATCTGGGCAAAGGCTCATTGCTCCTCAGGGCCCCAGTGGAAAGTGTTCTTCTTACAGGTGACCAGGTAGAGAGGGCTCATGATCTGACTGTACTCAGGAATGTGCATTCTCCAAAAACATTACATGAGTTGGATTGATCTACCTTCTCCTTCAGTGG
Organism: Passer montanus; assembly: GCF_014805655.1. NCBI lineage: Eukaryota > Metazoa > Chordata > Aves > Passeriformes > Passeridae > Passer > Passer montanus. The sequence continues at coordinate 74,974 of NW_024367506.1, forward strand.
CCTCTGCCACCTGTCGTGTGGGGCTCCATATGGCTGCTTTCCACTTCCGGTTCATCCCTATGATGCGACAGGAACCATCAGTGAAAAGATCATAGCGTGTTTCCTCTGGTGGCAGTTGGTTATATGGAGGGGCTTCTTCAGCCTGTGTCACCGGTTCTTGTTCTTCATCTGTGACACCAAAATTTTCACCTTCAGGCCACTTTGTAATTGCCTCTAAAATCCCAGGGCAATTCAGTTTACCTATATGGGCACGTTGTGTGATAAGAGCAATCCACTTGCTCCATGTAGCATTGGTGGCATGGTGGGTGGAAGGAACCTTGCCTTTAAACATCCACCCCAGCACGGGTAGTCGGAGTGCCAGGAGGAGTTGTGCTTCTGTACCAATCACTTCTGAGGCAGCTTGGACTCCTTCATAGGCAGCCAAGATTTCTTTCTCTATTGGAGTGTAGTTAGATTCAGACCCCCTGTAGCTTTGACTCCAAAATCCCAGTGGTCGACCCTGAGTCTCCCCAGGCACCTTGTGCCAAAGGCTCCGGGACAAACCATGGTTCCCAGCTGCAGAGTAGAGCATGTTCTTTTGTATAAAAGAAGTTTACTAGATTAAATAGCAGAAAGATGGTCTCTTTAACATTCAGGGGAAACTGAACATTCTCTAATAGTCATGTAACAGAGTCAGAGGAGAAGAAGGAAAGCAAAGGCTGATTCTCCCTTCAGAAGCCATACTGTAGATGAATTCTCAGACAGCTCAGGCAAGGTATTCAACTGCTGGATGCCCTCTGTCACTACAGCTGCTATCCCAAATGCCCACCTCAGTCCTTTTGGGTCTTTGAAATACCCACTTCATAGATAATCTATGCCCAAAATACATGGGGCCTCTGGGCCAGTCACAATAGGATGTTTCTTCCATTCATTCCCAGTCAAGCTCACATCAGCTTCCACCAAAGTGAAATCTTGTGATCCCCCTGTCACACCAGCGATAGAAACGGATTCTGTCCCCACATGTCTTGATGGAATTATGGTACACTACGCACCAGTGTTGACCAAAGCTTTATACTCTTGTGGTTCCGATGTGCCAGGCCAACGAATCCACACCGTCCAGAAAACACGCTTTTCCCTAGCCTCTACCTGGCTAGAGGCAGGGCCCCTCTAAGCCTGGTTATCCTTCTTTCCTTGGGCATATGTCTTAGAGGTTCCTTCAAGGGGATCAGACATGTCATCATCATCATCATACCTGGCAGTTCGGCTATGGGCAACTGGAGCTGCTTTCCTTGTGGTGGAACTTCCTCTCTGAGCCCTGTCTTCCTTCAATTCACGTACCTGTCGGGTCAGAGCAGCAGTGGATTTCCCATCCCATCTCCTCATGTTTTCTCTGCAATCACACAGGAAAAACCACAGCTCAGCTCATGGGGTGTACCTTCTCTCTTCATCTGGGGAACGTCTGTGTTGGGTACCAGAACCTCTGATCTGCACTGCTGAGATTTGGAGAAGGTCTTCTTTAATCTCCTCTCTGAGCTTCTTATGATTCTCCTATATCTTGTCCTTTAATCTCTGCAGACGTGTTTCCACCGCTGCGATTCTGGCATGTGTGGGGCCATGCACAGCATCTGCATAAGCTCAGAGCTTCTTTGCCATGTCAAGCATGGTCTCATCCCTGTCATCCTGCTTCATGATACCTAGAACAGAAGCATATTCATGTGGCCCAAGTCGTACCAGTTTTTGCCACATCACAGATGTGCAAGGTACCAAGTCTGGATTCCTAGTTGTTATGTCATCTGAGAAGATAATCTCCGCCACTGCCATTTCTCTCAGGCGTTGAATCCCTTGTTCTATGGTCTTTCACTGTGTTTGCTGCATGTAGAGATCATCGGCACACAGGTATCTTTGCGCTACACTGTCCAAGACCCGTGCCCAGAGGCTGTGAGGGTTAGCCCCCCTCATCATGCCTTGGTCGATGACAGGATCATGTGACAGGGATCCCAAATGCCTCACTTCAGTGCCATCCAGAATTCTAGCCTCACCTGCAGCATCCCAAAGACGGACTAACCAGCTAATTATGGATTCATCAGATCATCAGGTGTAATCCTTCCTTAGGCCACGCAGGTCCTTCAGGGAGAAGGACTCAATATTGGCTTCTGATCTTGTGCCAGTTGCTTTGACTCCTGATTTTATGTCAGGAAATGCTGATGGTCCTTCTCCTGCATCATCATCATCATCATCATCATCATCATCATCATCATCATCATCATCATCATCATCATCATCATCATCATCATCATCATCATCATCATCATCATCATCATCATCATCATCATCATCATCATCATCATCATCATCATCATCATCATCATCATCATCATCATCATCATCATCATCATCATCATCATCATCATCATCATCATCATCATCATCCACTGGTCGATCGGTCTTGTCTGTGCACTTCCCACTTCTAGTGCTAGTAGCAACAGCCATTGGTTGAGGCTTATCTGGTTTAGCTGCTGGCTTAGGCTCACTATCTGATTTAGCTGCTGGCTTCGAGCCTGGGGTGTTGGCTGCAGCCTGAGTGACTGGGATAGCTCTTGATTTATCTCCCTACCCCCCCTTCCTCGGTCTGCTGCCCTACAGTATCCAGCAGTGTGCGATAAGCATATGCCAGGACCCAGCTCACTGCAATGATCCTTTTCTCCTTAGGGCCATCATGGTACTTCTCTCTCAGGTATTTCCCCACCTCAGTTGGGTTCTGAATTTGTTCATGGGGGAAGTCCCAGACTATAGGGTCAGAGAATTCTTTCAGGATTTGGCCCATGCTCCCATTTCCCACACCACTCAGGATTTTCCATGCCTGGGTCTACTCCTGGGTCAGGGGTCTCATCAGCCCATCTAGAAATCTCAGCCCTCATTCTAGAGAAGCTGCAGGCTGTATAAAAGAAGTTTACTAGATTAAATAGCAGAAAGATGGTCTCTTTAACATTCAGGGGAAACTGAACATTCTCTAATAGTCATGTAACAGAGTCAGAGGAGAAGAAGGAAAGCAAAGGCTGAAAAACCTCATCCCCCACTCCTCCTCTAACAAACTGGGTGCATAACCATAGCCATGAACCATTCATACCTGGAACAGACCCCAGCATGTTCATAAACTTCTTACAAATCATAACCACCAAGCCTAGCAAAATAGCTATTCTGGTCACTGCCCCTCTACTGTAGAAACTATGTATTTGGGACAATACTAGAGCTATTTCTGGATAAGAAAATAAACCTAGGGACCATAGAGGTATTAAGATCTCAAAAAATCCTAGAGACCAGAAATGCATGCAAGCCTTCCCACCAAGAGACATTACAAATTCAAAAAATATGGCTATTAACTGTTTTATAACAACACAGAGTAATGGTAACCAAAATGTACCCAAAACACGATTTTTCCACTCTCTCTCGAGCCCCACATGTTGGGCACCAAATTTTGTCCTGGATTAGGGCAAATCTGGGAGAAAACCTCCAAAAGGGCACCCCCGCCAGAAGGCAAACCCACACAGCTCCTTCCCCCCACCGGTTCGGGAAGAATTCCTTGGAGAGAAGTGGAAAGAACCTGTTTATTTAACAAGCAAAACACCCCCAGCACACAAAATGAACAATACCAGATGACAATACTTTCACTGATCTGAAAAGGATGACAAATTCAGAAAGTCTTTCCTGGGAGTGGTCGCTCTGTTTTTGCTCCCTCCAGCGCTGGGAATAGCTGCTGCAGCCACCAGATGTAAACTCTTGATGTTTCCCTTGTCCCAGTCTGGAGCAGGTTTGAATGGTTACAAAAAGGGAAGGGAAAAACAATCCAGGGAAAAACTAGGACTGCTTAGCTAAACTAACTAACAGAAGCAAAAAAGAGCAAAAGCAGAGTGGGAGCAAAGTAGGAGCGAAGCAGGAGCAAGAGCAAAGCAAGCAGCAAAAAGCAAAGCAAAAAACAAAAGCCGCCCAATGTACTGCCCCATCTCTCTGTCCCACCAGCCGTGGGGGAGCAGGCTGATAACAAACCAAAACAAACCTTGCCCTTCAGAGCCAGTCTTGAAGGCACAGTACATAATATCCAGCACTAACAGAACACACGATTGGGGATACAAGCATCATAACCTCACCCTAGGATACTGCAGAAAAGTATATCTAGCAAGACATTAGGAAGTTCTAAGCTTAATAATAGAGCTCTGTGCATTGTGTTTTAAGGCTTACAAACAGGTATTGTATTCAAAATAAGAAAGCATTGTTTTAAACAAAGGTACATGTGCTTATAGTGGTTGGATAGAACTACTGTCAATATGCTTTTGCTTTGTGTGATTGGTGAAAAAACTTATAAAGTAAGTTGTAACATTAAGTTTGTGGTCTGCTGCCTGGAGTGGACATGTGACTGGGGTCTTGGACTGCCAAGAATTTATTCGGCATTCTTAGCTCTCTCCCGTGTTTTGAGGTGGAGAGAGGATGTGGTGGAGTTTGTCGCCGAGTGTAGAGGGTGTGCGCCCTTCCCACCAGCTACAGCAGGACAGGAACCTGTTGAAGGAGATGAACTGCTGGCTCCCAGCCCCACGCTCTTTCTCTCTGGGCGGATGGGGACCCAGTCCCGCTGCCTCCCAAGGTGGCCCCGCCTGCGGTCCCTCTGCTTCCCGGGCCAGCTATGCTGGTTCCCGTGGGCCCCACCACGGGCACGCCACCTCCCCCGACTGCTCTGATGAATGCACCTGTGCCGCAACACCCGGAGGCACTCCTCACCGATGCCTCCGAGTGGCCAGGCAACGCGATCGGCGACAAAAATTCAGCAGCACTGCAGAGCATGCTCGCGCTCCTGCCCTCACGAAGAGAGGTGGTCGGCAGTCCCACGCTTGACAGCCCGCCTTGTTATGAATAAAAAGTTATCTATTTTTTTTAAGGTTGCAGTGTTAAAACAAGTTAGACCAGTTGCTAAGTTAGCTTCATTGTTAAGAGTTCTTCTTCAATGACCTGTTAATGGTTGGTGATTAACCATTGTCCCCCTGATGCTTGCCAGGGACCCTGCAGGTACCAGGAGAATGGGAGTGGCATCAGGGCTAGTATGCAGATGAGAAATGCATTGCACCAAATTTTGCAGTTTCCCAGGAAAACCCCTAAAAATAACGAGCCAACATAGAACTAGGGGACCTAGGTGATGTCTAAGGATGGGAGCATAGTCCAGTGCCTGCTTGGATCCTTTTTGCTTCTCACCCTAACCTGAAAGAATGTTGACTAGAGAGAGGACCCAAGGTGTTGGACCGAAAAGGCAGAATCTCCTAATCTCTCATGAGGATGGAATCCCCAGCTCTGCCTGCAGACCAGCGGACAAAGCTACATCACCCTCCTCCTCCAGGCCACTCCTGGGAGGAGGGGCAGCGTGGGCGTGACCCATCAATTTCTCCCCACCTGAGCTGATTCTTTTTAATAAAGGCATTAAAAAGGAGAAAGATCTCCTGCCCATTTATTTCAGCCTGGTCCCTCTGCATCGCAGCTGGCAATTGAATCCACAATGGTGCAGGCAGTGCCGGCAGGGGCCAACCCCGTGCCAATCTCGCCACCTCCCATCGACCTGATTCAAGTGAAAGACGAAGCTGAGAATGGCGCTGAGCCTGTGGGACTGCCTCAAGAGCTGGTCCCAGCACCCACGCTGCCCCCACCAGCCCCCCCGGCTGTCCTGCTGCCCTCCAGAGCCCCGTCCTCCATATCTGTGTCTGCATCAGACTCTGCAATCAGCCTGTCCTGCAGCAGAAGTGGCATGGCTCAGCTGTTGACAGCTGGTACCGCAAGAGTAAACACTTTTAAACTTAGCATTTTTGTGGGACAAAGCATTTTTTGTGGGTCATTTTGCATGTGGTCAGGGGTTTCTCCTGGGGGTTGGGGTGCCTGCCTTCTCCCGCATGCCCCAGCAGCATGGGGAAGGGGGTTCCTGAAGCTTCTGCCTCTGGTCCCAGGCCTGAAGCGGGCCGGAGTGGTGCTGAGAAGCAGAAAGCAGGGACACTACTGTTTGCATTGCAGGAGCAAGAGAAACAGTGCAGAGTGAGCATTGCTCACATGCTCTGAGGACACAAACCCCCCAGATCCGAGATGACACTTCTTGGGAAGGCTTCCCTTCCCCAGCTGCTGGTGTGCACCTGTGCTTCTTGGGGGAGGAAGTGTTTGGTCACTTCTGCTCTCAAGACATTGGCAGCATGGTCCTGCCAGGTTGTGAGAACACAGAGCCCGTCTCAAGGGCCAGGTCTGAGCAGTTCAGCTTGTTTCCCTGGGGGCCAGCGCCACCACCCCACCCACTGTCTGGTTTGGGAGCTTTGATCTCCCTTCCTGGACCTGGGCCACCGTTCTGTGAGCCAGGTCTGGGTTCCCTGATCCGTCCACCAGGACCAGGGCCTCTGCAGGGTCTTAGGGGCTCTCTGCTGCTGAAACATGGTGTCCAGATTCGCATCTCCACACATGGGGTGTTCCTCACACACCTCCCTGTATCCCCAAATCATTTTGTCTCCCCATTCTTGCAGGGGTCCTCCTCTCAGGTGTGTCCCTGTGCTCGCAGCCCCCTGGGGCACAAGTGGCACTGGATGACCGTTTGGTGCTGAGCTGTGCAGTGGCCACAGGGACAGATCCCCTGTCCTTCTCCTGGCACCGGGGGGCTTGGGCGCACCACTAGGCACTAGCCCCTGTCTGCAGCTGCACCACGTTGGGGACAATGACAGCGGCCGCTATCATTGCCAGGCCAGTGATGGGGACAGTGTGGCCAAGGTTGTTCCCCTGAATGTCACTGTCCTGGGTGTGCAGGACCCACAGCATCCTGCACAGCAGCCATCCCACCCTCACCCCACCCATGGCATCCCACTTTAAGTAATGGCCACCACAGGACACAGTTCTGTAGGAGCAGGACACTCTTGTTCTCGGTGTCCTTCACCCACAGCCTCCCGTATCTTCCCCATCCTCTCCCCATACCACTACCCATGACTGGGTGCCAGCCCCTCCCTCCAGCCTCAGCCCCATCTCTCCCCCTGCAGTGCCCGTTCCAAATGCCACCATCAGCCCTGGTCCTCTGTGTCCTCAGTTACAATATAAAAATGTATTCTATTCCCCTCCTCAAGAGCTGCTGAAACCAAGAGGGGCATTGTTTTTCCTTATCTCCTGTTAATGGGCCCATCAATGCCTTGTCCCATGACTCAGAGATAACTCTTTCCAGGAGCCATTTCTAGTTAATGGACCCACCACATGACTAGTAGAATGATAACAGCCCATTGTGAGATGCTCTGCCCAGGGGGGAGGAGCTAAGCATCCCCACCTGGATATAATCTGGGTTTTGGTACAGAACTTTCCACTGGATTCCCAGAGGAACAGCCACCTTTTCCACTGGATCTTCAGAGGAACACTACACCTGTCTACAGGATCACTGCTCCAACAGAACCACATCTGTCACTCCAGGAGGACTGCAGCCACCAATCCAACTGGACTGTAACCAACACTGTGACCAACAGGGTGTCAGGTTGTATTCAGACTCTGTAGGTAGTTTTTCTTTTGCATTATTGCATATATTTTGGAGGGGGGGTGTCCCTTTTCCAAATAAATTGTATTTCTGACTTGGAGTCTCTCACTGGTTTTGCTTTCAAACCAGAACACCTTGTTACACCAGGTCCACACAGGTGGCCCTGTGACCCTATGCTGCTCCGTGCAGGTGGGCTCAGCCCCTGTCACCTTCACCTGGCTGCATGATAGGTAGGAGCTGGCCCAGGGTCCCCTCCTGGAAGTTGGGGACATCAGTGTGGGACATTCGGGCACCTACCAGTCCGTGGCCACCAACCAGCTGGATGGGCACCACATGTTCTAGGCACTCAGCCCTGACCTGTCACTGGAGATGACACCTCAGGGACACTGGTGAGGTCACACAGGGTCATTGGCCATAGGAGTTGTTGCAGGTCCCTCCTCTTCTTGGTCCTGCTCATGGGTGTAGCTGTGGGCTGGCACTGGTGGAACATCATGGGTGGGTGACAAGAGGCACAATGGTGGTGCTGGGGAGGTGGGAGGCCACGTAGAATGCAGGGTGATGGGGTGGGCACCCACAGCCCCTGACTTTGGCAGCGCTGTGCGCTCAGGACATTTGCTCAGGGTCCTCAAGTATTTGGGGTGGTGTTGGGGGGTCTTGCAGGGATGTTGGGGGTCCTTTCAATGATTCTGGGGGAATTTGGAGAGTCCCACTCCCTGCCAGTCTTGGGCTTCTTGGGGCTTAGGGTGTCAAGAGCATTGGGGTGATTCAAGGGTTCTCGGGGGGCATCAGGGATACTTGGGGTTTCTGGGAGAAATTGAGGGTCACAGGGGGAACTCAGGAATTCTGAGAGGGGTCAGGGCACTAGGGACCCCACTGCTATCACTCCCCTCTTTCCATTGTAGCTGTGAGGAAACAGCAGAAAAGGTGAGTGGGGGGCCAAACCACACTCTCCCCTTTTACCTCAACCCCCAAGACCTCCCATTCCCTCCCACACATCCCCTTTATTCCCTCAGGGCCCACCCCCCGCTCCCCCAGAGGAGGGGGAGGGGCTGTACACCCACGTGATCACCAAGATGGGGGGTGAGTACGGGGTGGGACACACGCAGAGGGACATGTCACCCACGAGTGTCACTCCCATTCAGATCCCACAGCCCGTGTCTCTTGCAGCATACCCCTGTGCCACCACACTCCAGGATCCCCAGGTGACCTATATGGAACTGCAGGGACACCACAGGCAACTGTGGAAACCTGGTGACATCTATGGGAATGTGCTGTGACACTTGGAGCATGGATGGGCACTGGTGGGCTCTAGAGGAACTGGGGGGCAGTGGGGGACCCCAGCCATAGGCAACCACATGTGTGTGTCCCCCTATTGCTCCCATGGGTGCCTGACATTCACAGGTAGGTGGGCACAAGTGGGGGTCATGTGTGAGGCTGCACAGGGCACCCAGAGCTCCCCATGTCTCAAAACCCCCAAGGGCTTCCTCACCCCCCTTCCACTACCACAATTACCTCCCCATTCTTCATCCTAGTGCTCCCAGTACTCTCACAGACTTCCCCATTCCTTCCCCATAGTGCTCCCAGTATCACCAGTGGCTTCCTATTTCCCCTCCCAGTTCCTCTCCATTGCTCCCATATATCCAGGTGTTTCCCATTCTATCTGCAGTACCCCATATTCCCAGTGGCTCTGCAATCCCCCTCTCAGCACTCCCAGTGCACCCATGGCTCCTGTCTTAGGTTACAAGATGTGGCTGGGGGTGTGTATTCTAGTCCCATCTGTTAAAGTTGGGGCAGTTATCTTCTGTTAATTGGGCACTTTCTTTATCTCTTCCACAGCCAATCCTCCCTCCAGAAAATATCTTCTGTTAATGGGCCATTGAGTGTCACTGCATGACTGATAAAATTCCATCATCCCATTGTGAGATACTTCACCCAGGGGGAGGAGCCAAGCATTCCTACCTGGATATAATCTGACATTTGTAACACATTTGTAAAGCCAGCATTTTCACATTGGATTCTTTGAGGAGCAGCTTTCTTTTCCACTGGATTCCCAGAGGAAGACCAGGTCCATCTATACCACCACTGGACCTTCAGAGGAGAACTCCACCCTTTTACAGGTTCACTGCTCCAATAGAACTACAGCTGTCACTGCAAGAAGACTGCAGCCACCATTTAAAGGGACTGCTGCCAACACCCAGACCCACAGGGCATCAGGTCATATTCTAACTCTGTCAGTGTTCTTTTATGTAACCACATTTTTAATTTTTTAAAAAAATTATTTAAAATTACTTCTCACAATTTTAACAGTTTTATTAAATCTGAACAAAAATCCAACAAAAGGATTAAATAAGGAAAAACAGGCCTGGGAGCCACCCTCATGGCTGCTTACCACATGGCTCATCTTTGAGATGGGTGCTTTGGGTTTTACACTTCTGGGGGGTTGCATCAGCCAATCCCGGCCCCTCCCAAAGTCTGTCAGTCAACTCTTCTTTGCTGTTTATTGGTGGAGATTTCTTACTTGCAACTTGATTGGAGGGTCAGGTGTTGTCATGCTGTGCCTCCCAGTAGCAACAAGCTTTTCCATTCTCATCTGCCCCATAGGAGTGGCACATGTACACGCCTTCCTTTTACCTGTCCTAAATAACTCAGCCTTTCTGGTGGCGATAATACAGAGGCAGGGGAAGGGGACTGTGGGGAGAACAGAGGACATCTAAACAACAATCTACAACTGGGTGGGAGGTGACACCCATGGGTGACATGTCCCTGTTCCCCCCCCCATACTCACCCTCTCCCTTCTTGGTTCTCACAACCTGGCTATACAGCACCTCCCCTGCCTCTGGAAGGGTCAAGGGCTCTGAGAGGGCTCTGTGAGGATAAAAGGGTGTCTGTGGGGGTGGCAGAGGTCATAGCAAGCATAAAATAGGGGATCAGACCTGGATCCCCCCACTCACCTTTCCTGCTGTTTCCTGAGGGCTGCAAAGAAAAGAGGGGAGGGGCGACTGTGGAGTCCTCAGGGCCCCTGAACACCCTTGGGAGTTCTGACTGCCCTTGGGAGCCTCGTGCATCCCTGAAGCCTCCAATAAGCCTTGAACTACCCCCTGAGCCCCCAAACTCCCCCAAATCCCTGACAACCTCTAGTTTTCCTGCACAACCCTGCAGGACTTCCACAAATTCCCCACAATCCCCAGCTGAGGTCTCTGGGGATTCAGCTTCACCGAAGTCAGGAGCTGTTCGTGCTGCCCTATGGACCCCATACTCTGGGGGGGTTTTCACCCTAATCCCTGAGACCCCCATTTCCCTCACTGTCACCCACCAAGGTGGTGCCACCGGTGGCAGCCCCCGATGATAGCCAGAAGCAGAACAAGGAACAGGAGGGACCCACTGAGCCCTGCAGCCACTGCTGATGACAGAGAGGGACACATTGAGGTCTCTCTGAAGTCCGGGGTTCCTGCACCCAACATGTGACCTCAGGTGACCCCACATGACTCCACCTGTGCGCTGTTCCTGTGTTGTCACCGCCAGATCCAGCTCTGGGCTGAATGCCTGGTGCCCGTCCAGCTGGTTGGTGGCCACACACCGGTAGGTGCCTGAATGTCCCACATTGACGGCCCGGAGCTCCAGGATGGGACCCTGGGCTACCTCCTGCCCATTGTGCAGCCAGGTGAAGGTGACAGGGGCTGAGCCCACCTGCACCGAGCAGCGCAGGGTCACGGGGTCACCTGCACGCAGCTGGTGTGACAGGGGACTGAGGGTGATGGTGGCATTGGCCACGGGCACTGTGGGGACACAGACAGGGCTGGCACATGGCGACGTGAGATGGGGGTGCTGTGAGTGGGGGGTCGCCCTCAGCCCAAGTGTTCCTCTCACCCAGGACAGTGACATTCAGGGGGACACTCTCAGCCATGCTGTCCATGCACTGTTAGCAGCCACTGCCCTTGTCCCTAACCTGGCACAGTATCAGGCAAGGCTGGTGCCCAGCGGTGACCCTGAGACCCCCAGTGCCAGGAGAAGGACAGGGGACATATCCCTGTGGCCACTGTACAGCTCAGCACCAGATGGTGCCCCAGTGCCACCGGTCCTCCAGTGGGCTGTGCCAACATGGACACCCACGAGGCTGGGACAGCATCCAGGAGAGGGGGCACCAGGGGACAGTGTGGGTCTTGGTGGGGGGTCAGAGAGGGTCAGGGAGAGCCCAATGAGGGAGTGGAGGTGCAGAGCTGGGGGTGGGGGGAGGGGCTTGGAGAGGAACCCCAAGGAAGAATGGGGGGGTTTGGGAGGGACACCTGGAAAGGGAGATGGTGGGACCAGAGTGAGGATATGGGGACCCAGGGAGGGGATGGCAGGACTTGGAGACCATGGGGGAACTGCAGAGAGGGGTGGGGTTGACTCAGAGACGGGTGAAGGGACACTGTGAGAGATGGGGGGACCCGGGTAATAATGGAGATACCAAGGCAGAGGACCCAGGGAGGCTGTGAGGTTTCCCCATGCCAATCCCCGCACTCACTGCGCACTGTGACGCGGAGCCATGCACTGCTCTTCTTCACGGCTCCCCCCTCAGAGTGCACCTGGCAGCTGTAATGCCCCGAGTGGGAGACCCCCACAGCGGGCACCAGCAGCTGCGGGGATCCCTGCGGGCCCCCCACCACCTGCCCATCCCGGTAGAACACGTGCAGGAGTGGGGCTCGGGGCCGCAGGGTGCTGGGGGTGCTGAGGCAGCTGAGATTCAGGAGGGACCCCATGGGGGGCTCAGGGGGACCCTCCAGCACCGGCACAGGGAAGAGCTCTGGAAAGGAGGCAAAAGGGGGATTTGTGACCCCGAGTCCCTGAGGAGGGACTGTGGGGGTGTTGGGGTGGCGGCTGTGGGGTGCCCACCGTGTACTGTCACTGTCACTGGCGGTGACTCCTCCCATCCCCTTGATACCCTGGATTTCACCAAGCTCCCGCAGTGGTAGCGGCCGCTGTGTTGCAGCTGCAGAGAGGACAGGGACAGCTCGGTCCCATCACGGAGCTCCCGCAGTTTCTTCTCCTCATGGTAGAAGGACACTGAGCTCACTGGGTTGTCTCGCCAGCGCCGGCAGCGCAGTGTCACTGTGTCCCCCTCCAGCAGTGCCTGCGCTGGCACCTGCAGCACCAATGGGGCTGCAGGACATGGGGGTCCTGTCACACCGGGGGCACCCCATGGGTCCCAATGCCACTGTGACCCCCATATTGAGTCACACCCAGCGAACCAGGGATCCTCAATTCCACAAACAGGGTCCCCTGGCACTAGGATGCTATGGCATGTCCTCATGTGCAGGGGCCAGTCTCTGGTCAAACCAGGAAGTGACCCATGGAGTGGAGCCCACCCAGAGCCCTTGGGGTCCCCGCGGGTGCCAGGCTGGGGACACCCAAAACTCTCCTCACCATCTAAGACTCTCATGGTGGGGCTGAGCCCACTGCTGGGTCTCTCACACGTGTAGCTGCCTCTCTCAGTGACAGTGATGCGGTCACGTCCCTGCTGCCCCCAGCGCTGCCCATCCTTGTACCAGGTGGTGGTACCAGCAGTCCCTGAGCCCTGGTAGGTCAGTGTCACCTGGTCCCCCAGCCCTGCCGGCCTCCAGGGGGGCTCCACCAGGAGCTGGGTGGTCTGGGCACCTGCAGGAGACAGGGGCCACCGTGGCATTCCATGGCCACCTCGGGGCTGGGGACAGCAGGGCAGGGACATGGCATCTGCCGAGGACTCACCAGTGAAGCCAAGGGTCTGGGCTGGAAGGGAGAAGGGACAGGGCTTGGATGGGGGTGGCACTGTGGGGACAGAAGCATGGGGGAAGAGGTGTGGGGGCTGTCCCCAAACTGTCCCTATGGTGACATTGGTGTGGCACAGAAGTCTTGATGGGGACTGGTCTCCACCACCAGCCCCATGGCCTCTGTCCCCATGGCCCATCCGCATGGTGTTTGTCCCCTTCTCCCTGTCCCTGCTTCCCTGCACCCCTGTGTCCCTGTCCCCACAGCTGCCTCAGCTGTAAAATGCCGCTCCCCACATTCCTGTCCCTCAAGCCCTGTGCCCCCTCTCCTATCCCCAAAGCCACCCCATTACCCTGGTCACCTCATGCACTAGCTCTGCTGTTATTGGGGACTTCAGGGGACCCCACAGCCCCCCTGTGCCCCCTCCCCATCCCTGGGGTGTCAGGCCCGTGTCCGAGGCACTCACCCCACAGGAGCAGCGCCACCTTCCCGGCCATCCCGCTGTCCCCAGCCATGTGCACTGGCTGTCACTCGCTGCTGTGGCCACCACTCCCCTGGCTGGCGGCTCTTTGGATAAAGCGAAAGGAAGCGAGGTCACGTCTTGTCCCCACAGTGCAGGTGGCACCTAGTGGGGGCAGGGTGGCCACAAGCTGGGGACAGGCTGTGGGTAGGGTGGGACATGGTGGGGACAAGGCTGTCCCCAGGTCAGTGGGACATGGGCTTCCCAGGAGATAGGGGCTCAGGGGGTTTGGAGAGCCAGGGATTGGTGTCCAGGGGAATGGGGACTCCCAGGGATGGGGTCCCTGGGGAATTGGGGTCCTGAGGAGGGGGAGTCACAGGGGATGGGGATGCCATGTGAATGGGGGTCCCCAGAGCTTGGGGGACTCAGGGATGGAAGTCCCAGGGGAACCTGGGCTCCAGGGATTTGGGGTGTCACAGTTTTGGTTTACTAATTTGAGATTATTTGTTAATGTAATAATTAGTGTGGTGGGCTTAGCGTTGGTTGTGTACTTATTAGAATGTATTTTTTTTTTTTTGAGATTAAATTAGGACAAAGGTCAAGTAGGTTTTAAAATTTAGAAGGGTATAAAGAAAAAATTATTAATAACAATAAATTGTAATAGTAATAAATCCCTCATGGGGGGATGGGTGTGCCAGGGCTGGGGTGCCGGGGGAATGGGAGATCTAGGGAGAATCCAGGTTCTGGGGGAAGGGGAATTTCAGGGAAAGAAATGAATGGGAGTGGGTTCCTTGGGAATGGGGTCCTGGGTCATGGAGACCCTGGGGAATGCAGCACTGGGATGGGAGTCCCAGGGAAGGGGAGACAGAAGGAATGGAGGTCCCATGGTTTGGAATGTGTTAGGAATGGGACCCTCATTCCCAGGGGAAGGAGGGTGCCACTGTTGGGCAGTGACAGGATGTGCATGTGGGTCACAGTTCCTTCCCTGGGGGCCTCAGATTTTGGGGTGACTTAGAGGCTAGGGCTGATTTGGGGGGGCAAAAAATGGGGATTCGGAGGTGCTCTGCGTCTGTGCTCCCCCAACCCCCAGGGGCATTTTCTGCTCCTCATTTGCATTTCCTTCCTTTTATCCCTCAAATTCACATGCCCTCAGTTCATGTCTTAGTGATCCTGGGGAGCACTTGAGTAGTGAATGGGTTGGGGAAAGCCTAGGGTGGGGGAAGCAGGGGTGAGGGCTCTGCAGGGAGGGCTGGGGAGGCTCTGGGGGATGGGGGTGTCCAGCTGTGCCCCCCCAAACACTTTCATTTTCTCTCTCTTGCAGCAGAAGGAAGAGGCCATTTGTGGTGAGTGTCACATGGAGGGTGGGTTCTGTCATGGGGAGGAACATGCAGGAGGGTCCTGGGGGGATCCTGGGAGGATCCTGTCCTGGGGGACACATGCTGGACAAGGGGGTCCTGTCCTGGGGGTTGGCAGCTCCGGTGGGGGTCCAGAATTCTCCATTCGTGCTCATCTCCTGCAGGATCTGAGCCGGCAAGAGCAGCTGGGCAATGGAGCCCAGGAGAGGAAGGAGCTCTCAACCTCATGCTCCTTGAAGCCAGTTGCCTTCCAAGTGTGGGGCCCAGCCATGGCCCAGCCCCACTAGACAGGGATGGCCATTGCCCAGCCCTGCTCCAGCCAGCCCCACGTGGCAGCCAGGACCTGAGGGTCACCCCACTCCCTTGGCTTTGATTCTGGCAACTTTAGAGCTGCTGCAGAGGTGAGAATTCAGCGGGGGGGGGTGGGGTGGTGGTTGGAGGGAGAAGAAGGCCTGCCTGTCGTTTGCTCAGCCCTGCAAGAATCACAAAACCCAAAGAGAGCCCAAGCAGTGGCTCTGCGAGAGCCTTTGATGGTTTTCAGAGCAGGGCTGGCTGGGAACTCCTCCCTGCAGGGGCAGCTGTGAGGAAATGCAGCAATTGATCATTTTGTCCCTGGCCCCAAGGGACTGAGAGAGCCCCTGAACTACTGCAAATGTCACAACAATCTGCTCAACAACCTGACCTGGACCCTTCTCCTCCTTCCTGCCTTGCTGTGGGTGGACAGTGGCCAGGTGCCCCACACCCACCGCAGCTGCTCTCTCACTGCCCTTTGCACCTGGATGGGGAGAGAAATTTGAACAAAGGGTTCCTGAGTTGAGACAAGGACTGGGAGACAAGATCACTCATCAAATCCTGTCATGGGCAAACAGCCTTGGACTTAGAGATATTAAATGAATTTATTGCTGACAAAATCAGAGCAGGATAAAGAGAAGACAAATAAACCTTCAATACACCTTCCCCCATCTTAAATAACTATGTAGTCATTGGCTTTCACTATAATTTTGGCTCTTGCAAATTATTTTGATACAATACAGTTTGTAATCACTTCTTAATGTCTTTAGATACACATCAGTTTGACACCTTTTTACCCTAATCCCTATGTGGAATATATATTTTAGGATGATAAGTATATTATAGTTTAGGCTCTCCCAAAATATCAAGACAGAGACTATGTGCTGTGTATTATAACATTAACTGTTGCAGAAGTAGCCAATGCCTTTATTTGTGTAACTAAATGACAATGGTGAGAATAACTCTGATAATTTTGTGAAATAGTTTCCTGGCTTAGGGTAATTTTGGGAGATAAACCTCTAAAGGGGTTTCCTCTAGAAAAACAAATTCAAGTAGCCTCTCCCTCAACTGGTTCTGGAACAAAGATTTCCTTGTAGAAAAGTAGAAAAAACTGTCTATTTAATTGGCAAAGCATTCAGTAGTATAAAAATTTGAACAATATTAAACAACAAAACTTCTTGCTGCTCTAAAAGTGATGATAACCTCAGAAAAGTTTCCTTCAGGTGTTTTAGTTTGACTTATTAAGTCTCTTATCAGTCCCTCTGGGGCTGAAAATGCTGTGGCCCAGGCCTGCCCCTGTGGGCCAGAGGTGTGAGCTCCCGGTGCTCTTCTGGGTGTTTAGTCCAGAGCAGGTTTAAACAGGTCCAAAGAAAAAGAAAACCCACAGTCCAGGGAGCGTGTCTCCCTCAGCTAGCTAAAAACTAACTAAAAGCAAAGGAGAGCTCTGTCCCATTGTCCGTAAATCTGCACTCAATACAGTCCAGGAATAGGATGCAGGGGAGCAAGTGCAGTTTCTGATAACAAACTCTGTGCTTCTTCTCTCCCTGCTTTGCTCTTGGAATGATCTTAAAGGTGCAAAACTTATTATCTGCCATAAACAGAACAGACGAGTGGAGATACAAACATCATATAGCCAACTCAGGACAAATAGCTAATGTTGATTTAATGTACTGGTAGAGTATCTTATCTGTATGATAATACAGCATTGAAAAGAAGCAAGTAAATAAACATTGAAAGAAACAATGCAAGAACTGTCAAACCTCAAAACAGGGGGGCCTTGTGAGGATATAAAATATATAAACTTAATCTGCAGTAAGGCATGTACTTTAAGAAAATGGATCAAGTGTCAAAGTAAGCAAAAGAATTCCTGGAACATGTAAACTGGAAACAATGTTTGAATATGTATAATGCTCCTGAGTATGTATTTAACCAATACAATAAAAAGGTATAAAAGAAGAATTGTTACCGTTAACTGTGTGCCTCTGGTAGTTGCCAAGCACCCAGCACGATGTTTACTGTCCCTTTTATCCCTTATTAAACATTGTCAACCTTTAAAGAATGAGCCTTGTTTCTCACACAGTTTAATCAAAAACTTGCATTTTGGGTTCAATAAGAGTGGAAAGGGTTGTGTGCCCCCCTGGTACTGGGAATGAGGAACCCCTGCGGTGCTGTGAAGAGGAAGAACGGATCCGGAGAAGAATCTATGTCCCCCAGTCCTGCCAGTGTCCCCAGTTTCACTGCACACTCTCGAGGATGTCATGGGGGTCCTGCTGTCCCTTGTAGGGTCCTGAAAGCTCTGCTTGGTCACCTGTGAATCCCGAGGTGAGGGAGGGCTGGGGGACACCTGTGGGGAACCCTGTGAGAGACACCAGTTGTGGGAACCAGGGTGGGGGGTGACAACCGTGGGTGATGTGTTCCTGCCACCCCCTGCAGTCACCCCCTGCCCACTTGTTGCCTACAACATGGTGGTCCAGCACCTCCTCCTCCTCTGGGGGGGTCCTGTGGGGATAAGGGGGGTCTGGGTGGTGTCTGGGGAGGGGGAATATGGGTGTCCCTGCTGGGCCCCCCACTCACCTGCCCTGGGGTTTCCTGGCAGCTGCAATGGAAAGGGAAGGGGGTGACTGTGGGTGCCCCAGGACCCCTGAACCCTCCTAGGACCTTGGCTGCTCCAATCACCCATGGGACCCCCAAATCCCCACTACAGCTCTGATTCCAACTGGATCCCTGATTTCTGCTCTCACTCTGGGGGTGTCCCCTCACTCCAGGACCCCTATCCCCCCCCCCCATTGTCACCCACCTCGGCGCTGCCACCAGTGACAGCTCCCAATGACAGCCAGGAGCAGGAGCAGGAACAGGAGGGTCCTACTGACATTCACAACCTCTGCTGGGGACAGAGGGGGACACACTGGGGTCACCCTGAAACCTGGGGGTCCTTTGACACCCCAGTGTGTGACCCTACCTGTGACCAAGGGTGAATCCCAGTATGGCAAAAGGAAAAGCGGCAAGAAATTTTAAACATCGCAAGCCAAGGGAATTTTGCCTTGGGGTGGGTAGCTTCTCACCAGTCAGATGGAAACCCAACAGAAGAGTAGAACAATAAATCTGACAAGCCAGCAAGACTTAGTCCCCTGGAAAAGGAACAAATTATAGAGGACTGGGATCAGCTATTAGAATGACTGCATGTAAAAGGACAGTGCACAGGTGCAAAAGATTTGTACAAGGAAGCTCATGTGTGGGGTTGGCCTGTCCCCAGGGAAATGTGTATAACATGCATATCAGCCTGTGAGCAATTGTCACAGATGACTGGAAAGGCATCCTTTAGAAGATGACCCTTTGCATTTAAGAAAGGGTGAAAGATTATGGGATGCTTGGCAGGTAGATTATATCGGCCCCTTTAAGAAGTCAGAAGGTAAACACTTTGTGCTGGTAGGAGTAGAGCTTGTATCTGGGTTGGTCCAGGCTGATGCTTTTAAAAGAGCTACAGGAGATGATACTGTTAAAGCATTGCAAGGGTGGTTTGGAACTTTCCCAAAACCACAGGAAATTCAATCTGACAATGGGTCCCACTTCACTGCTAGAGTTGTACAAGACTGAGTAAAAAGTAAAGGAATTAAATGGACTATTCACACACCTTACTACCCTCAAGCTAACGGGATCATAGAAAGGACCAACGGTCTTTTGAAACTACTTTTGAAACCACATGAGGGAAATTTGGATGTTTGGTTATGAGAAACTGTTAAGGGTGTGAATGGTAGATAGGGCATAAACGGGTGTCCCAAAATCACTGCCTTTTACCCTACAGCTCCAAGCATTATTCCCTCACTATGGGGACCAGACGATTCTAAGAATCCAGCACATTACCCTGGACAACCTGCTTTTGTGGACTTCCCTACTGTAGGGGAAGTAGCACTAGTGCTGAAAACCCCTCTGAATAAACATACACGGGTAGCCTCTGACACTCTAGGGAAAGAGCATTGGAGAAATACATGCTAGACAATTCCATCATTCTAACTTTTTTCTGCTTTTTAGTGGCAGGATTTCTGTTGTATTTACTTTTACAGAAGAACCCCGAGGGACATGAGGATCATCTGAATCATGATAAAACTAGTCATACTTTTCTGCATCCTACCACAACTTCATGGCCAGAACCCTGTCATAGTCTGAAGCTACCATCAAGCACACTAATGTTCTAGGATCATATCCCAAGGGTTGCCACCCGAACCTAGCAACTATAGTGCTGCATGACTCTGAGGTATATTATCCAAGTGAGTGGGGATGGGTTTGGAAGGATTGGACTAGAACCCTAAATGGAACAATTGGTGAAATTATTGTGGTAACATGCAGAAAAGTGGAAGGATCTCTCCATGAGAAAGCTTTCTCCACTACAATTGCTGGAAATTTTAGACCCAGATGGAAAAAAACTATCTGAATATCCCTTCAGCAGAACTGTGTCCTATGAAGAAGTGGGAGTGTACCAAACACAGAGTGTACCCCTTACTCTGTGCTGCCACTGGGAGTATGTTGGTAACTACACTTTAGGTCTCAGAACCAACAATATTGCAATTACAAAGGATTGTAAAAATGAATCAATTCATTGCTGGCATAATTTTACTTTAGCCAAACCAACTTTTGTGACATGCCAGTGGCAAAATAGCTTGACTGATCCATTAGGTTTAAAAGGCCTAGTTTACAAATTTAAGGTAAACGCTATAACAAAGCCCACATTGAGTACAGTAGTTACACCCCAATGGACAGAAGGGACTGAGAGTACCCTTTGTCAATATGATACTGAATGGCCTTGGTCCCAGGTTTTTATTAATTTTTCCAGATCCATGGGAAATGTAAAGGATTTAAACCTATCAACTGTTGTTATACATGAAAATCAGATATACACCAGGCAGGTATTGGAAAAACAAAAAACCTGACAGCTTCAAGGGGTAATGGAGGAAAAAATTGGTATAGGATGCTGAATGATTAACGGAACTACCTAGAGTAACGCAACCTCAATCAGTGTTTTAACAAATCAAACAAATAAGCATGTTTCATGGTTTGAGGCTGGCATAATGCCAGTGTCCCCATAAAAATATACTTTCCCTAGTGGCTGCTGCGAGATGTGATCAGGAACAGAGCAAAGCAGGCTCCAACTTAGGAATAAAGACAAAAAACCTTTATTAACTATGTTAGAGATATAGTTAGTAATTCATGCACATAGAATTATATAAAAGGAATATGTATAAAAGCATCTCTAATTTATTATAAGCAGACAGAAAACAAAGTAGCATCCTTTCTTGCTGGTAACTGAATGGACATACAACCATGATAAAACAGACTTGTAGCTTTTAAGAGAGAAGCTTTTAAGAAGATTTTTACAATATATTTAAAAACAAACTTACTGTACATAGGGGAAGGGAGAGGGAGGAATCTTTTATACTCAGGATGGTGAAACCATGGCAGATGGACAAGGAGACACCACAACATTTACATGCAAAGGAAACCTCGGCTGCACAGGAGATGGACATTCAGGAAAGCATGTGCCCCGTGACACCCAAGAGAGGATGGCCCAGGCAAGATACCTATCTGAGATGACCAGAGCCATCAACACCTTCCATCTGAATGCCAGATTCCGGCAATCGGGGAAGTGTATTATTCAATTCCCGGATGAAGGCTTTGTGCAGCCCAGACCGAAGAAAGAAACCAAATTGAATATGAAGAACTCAGAAAGAAACAAAGGGACTCTTCTGCGGGCAAATTAAAGCATATAAGAACTGCTGCCTCGGAGCAGCCGGTGTGGACAAGGTGGACTTGGTGCGATAGAGACCATTTCCCGCATTCACCCAGCTTACCTCCCGGGAGTGTTATGCTGTCCGTTTGATTGTTGGCTGTTGGGACTGTATTACGGTCGTGAAATAAATTATTTTTATATTTTTATTATAATTGGGCATATTTTCATTTTTACTTATAACAAACTACAATATCTAAAAAGAAACAGACACAGAACTAAGAGTGAAAACTCTCCAAATACATTCCTCCTCCTCCCCCGCATTTCCTCCACAGCATGAAATAACACCTTAGATTTCCACCCCATCACCATCTCTCAAATAATCAACTTTCACTCCATCACCACCCCTCAAATAATCAACTCTCAATTCCATCAGGGAGAGAGGAGTCCCCCCTTGCACCACAGGCTTCCCCCAGAAACACAGTTGAAATCTCGTGTGTTTCTATGTCACTCGTGGCACCGCTCAGAGAACATCTGCCCTTGTGACTTCTTCCCTCCATGTCCAGTGCTCTCACCACTGCACACGGACCAGAACTGCTTTCAGGGTTGCCCTTTTAAGGATGCCTTGCCCAGTACCAAAAGAGTGACAATCACTCAGCTTCAGGACACCAGTCCCTCCCAAATTTACCCCCTGGGGCCGAGGGGCCTTGTGAACAGAGATCTTCCTCTTCACTGAAGACACAGGGCATCCCACACTCTCCTCAGCCATCTCTGTTCACGCCACTGCTTCACCGCACTCTCTTGGCTCCAAGGCATTGCCTTCCCCTAAATGCAGTCTCTGGGTCACAGGAAGAACATGGGTCTGTCCATGGCCATATAAGAAAAGAGTCCAGCCCAAGGCCCACTAAATCATCTCCTCCCACCTCTTCAAACATCTCTCACTTGCACCAACTTTCCTCACACTTGCCCATTTCCTCCTGCTTCATTTCTCTCTCTCCTCATTCAGATTCAGGAGGATCAGTATTTGTAAGGTTTCCATTATTCAAGAAGAGGGTTAAAGTCTTCGCCTCTGTCTGCCCAGAACTCCCACAGAGGCCGGAGGCTGGCTCTCAGTGCCGCATCCCCCACCTCTCTTTCTGGCAGGGCCATGCTGCCACTCTAAGACATTGAATTCCAAGGCAGCCCAGGCACTGTCTCTTTCTCTCTCTATCTCTCTGCTGGGGGGCAGGGTGGGGGCCCAATGCTTCTCAGGGCTCCTCTACCCTTCCATCTTGCAAGGCCTTCACCCGCCTCCTCTGTCCAAGGCTCTGGTCTACCTCACCCGGCCGCATGGCTTCCCCTCCCCCACCCAGCCCTGGCTGGGCAGGGGAGCTCTGAGCTCCTCCACTGACCGGAACCAAGACAGAGAGTTCCTGGGAGTTCTCTGATTTTAACCCCCTGTGTTCTCAGAGGCAGTCTATACCTTCAGTGGCCAAACCAGGTGCCAATATTCAAATCTAAGCACTGATTGGTTTGACCACAACCTCCCAAAAAACTCATTTCCTTCCTAACTTACCACAGTCACCTTCACCTGGCTGCACATTGGGCAGGAGGTGGCCTGGGGTCCCCTCCTGGAGTTCGGGGCCATTGACGTGGAACATTCAGGCACCTACCCGTGTGCGGCCACTGACCAGCTGGATGGGCACTAGGCATTCAGCCTAGAAATGGCCCTGGAGGTGACCCCTCGCTCACGCTGGGTCACAGGTAAGGTCACACAGGGTCGCCGGGATGGTCAGGACCCCCAGGGTTCAGAGTGACCCCAATATGTCCCCCTCTGTCCCCAGCAGTGGCTGTGAATGTCAGCAGGACCCTCCTGTTCCTGCTCCTGCTCCTGGCTGTCATTGGGGGCTGGCACTGGTGGCACTGTGTAGGTGGGTGACAAAGGGGGGGGATGGAGGTCCTGGAGTAAGGGGAAGCCCCCAGTGTGGGGACAGAGATCAGCAGCACTCAGGGCTCCAGAGCTGGGGGAAACTGAGCCCGCAGTGACCCTGGCTGGGGGTCCTGGAGGATTTGGGGAGAATTTGGAGGGTCTTTGTTGCGTTCCAGGGCCATTTCTCAGTGGGCTTTGAGGAACATTGGGGTGGCACTGGAAACTCCTTGAGGGTTTCAAGACCTCCTGGAGGGCCATGCAAGGATGTTGGGGGATCTTTTGGGGGTCCTGGGTAAGTTTGGGGGATCGCTCTCTTTGGCAGGCTTGGGGTTCTGGGGGCTCAGAAGGTCAGGGACACGGGGATGGTTGGGGGCACTGGGGGGATGCAGAAGTCCCTGGGGAGTTTAGTGGTGCTTGGAGAGTCTGGGAGAATCAGGAGTCCTGTGGGAATCAGGGCTGCAGTGGGGATTTGGGGTTACCGTGGGTGGTTGGAGCTGCCAAGGTCCCAGGAAGGTCCTGGGGTCCCCAGAGTCACCCCTTCCCCTTTCCCTTGCAGCCCTCAGGAAGCCCCAGGACAGGTGTGTGGGGGGCTCCAGCCAGGACACCCCTTTCCCCTTGCCCAGACACCACCCAGGACCCCCCTTATCCTCACAGGACCCCAGAGGAGGGGTTGGTCCTGCACCCCCACGTAATGGGAACCGAGTGGGCAGGGGGTGAGTACGAGGGGGGACACAGGGAGACATCACCCATGGGTGTCACCCCCATCGTGGTCTCACAACCAGTATCACTTTCATGGCCCCCACAGGTGTCCCCCAGCCCTGTCTCAGCTCGGGATCCACAACTGACCAGCACAGAGCTGTTGGGACCCTACAAGGGACAGCAGGACCCCTGTGACAGCCACAAGAGTGTGCTATGACACTGGGGGGTACTGGGGGCACTGTGGGTACTGAGGGCCATTGACTCCCCTCAGGGGTGCCTTCTTCCTCTTCACCACAGGGGATCCTCATTCCCCCTTCCAGTACCGGAGGGGGCCTCACGATATTTTTCCCTCTTATTATATCCAAAATGCAGCTTTTTGGCTAAATTGTGTGAGAAACAAGTCTCACTCTTTAAAATTTGTAAATGTTTAATAAGGGATAAAAGGGTCAGTAAACAGCATGCTGGGTGTGTGGCAACTGCCAGAAGCACATGGTTACCTACAGCAATTCTTCTTATATATCTTTTAACATTGTATTGGTTAAATACTTACTCATGAGGATTATACATATGCAGACATTGGTTTTGAGTTTACATGTTCCAGGAATCCTTTTGCTTGGTTTGACCCTGTCCTAGGGTGATGTTATGATGCTTGTATCCCCAGTTGGGTGTTCTGTTTATGCTGGATAGTATATTCTGTGCCTTCAAGACTGGGTGAGAGTGAAGATGGGGAGAAGAAGAAGCACAGACTTTGTTATCAGGGACTGCACTCACTCCTCCACAGTCTGCTGGAACAGAGACCACAGTGTTGTTGTCTGGGAACGGACAGGGCAGAACACAGCGCTCCTTCTGCTTTTTAGTTAGTTAGGGAGTTTAGCTAGCTGAGGCAGTCCGAGCTTTTCCGGGACTGTTTTCCTCTCCCTTTTGTTGGAACCATTTGAACCTGCTCTGGACTGGGACCCAGGGAAGAATTGAGAGCTTACACTTTGTAGCCTGCCAGGGCCGACTCTGCAACATTTCCCAGTGCTGGAGGGACTGATAACAGAGCGACCACTCACAGGAGAGACTTCCTGAATTGCCATCTCATCAGAGCAGTGAATAAGTTTTGTCATCCAGTATTGTTCATTTTGTGTGCGAGAAAGTGCTTTGCCTGTTAAACAAACAAGTTCCTTCCACTTGTCTCTGAAGAAATCCTTCCCAAACCAGTTGAGGGGAGGGACTGTGTGGGTTTGCTTTCTGGAGAGGCCCCTTTTGGAGGCTTTCTTCCAGATTTGCCCTAAACCAGGACACAAGTTGTAAAATGCTCTAGTTAATAAAACCCTTTTAATTGCTGCTCTCCAACAAGCCACTCAAAATAAAATCAGAAACAAATCACAATGAAATGAGACTTTGTGGTTTCCTTTAGGAGCCCCTTGGTGCATCCCACAGCAGCATTTGCTGGTGGATAACACACAGTGTGGAATCTCCCTGAGTGTCCAGCAGCTCCATGGGATTGTTCCCTGCCTGAGCAACAACCCAGCCCTGAAGGAAGCCTTTTCTTGGGCCATATTTAGGAACTCTCACCATTTTTCTCATTCCCACTCTGAAACTTGATTGACTTCCCATGGATTCTCCTCCCAAAAGGGGAGAAGCTCTGTCCATCATTGGAACAGTGCACAGGAATCTGTGGAAATGCCTGTGTGTGCCTCAGGGTCTGATTCCCGGGTAAATCCACTCCAGCCTGCCCTGAATTCCCCTGCCTGGGCACTCCCTGCTCCTGCTGTGACACCCCTGTTCCCCAGACCCACGTGTGCATCCCCTGCTCAATATTTCCACACTTTTCCCTGTCATGGCAGAAGAATGACAAAGGACCTGTCCCTGTGGCCACCATGCAGCTCAGTACCAGGTGGTACCTGAGTGCCACCTGTCCCCCAGGGGACTGCACCCACAGGGACACCCTGAGTGGGATTCCTGTGGGAGGGGAGGACACCATGGGACAGTGAGGGACCCAGGGGAAGATTAGGGAAGAAGAGGGAGAACCCCGTGAGGAACAGGGGGTACAGAGCTGGGGGGTTCTTGGAAGAGGATTCCAAGGAATGATGGGGGTTCAGGGAGAGGACATCTGGAGAGAGATGGTGGTAACCCCAGTAAGGAGTGAGTGGACCCAGGGAGGGAATGGTGGCACCTGGGATTGTGTGGGAACCTCAGAGAGGGGTGGGGGCAACCAGAGAGCGGTAAGGGGTCCTGGTGAGGGACAGGGGACATGAGCCAGGAATGTGGGGATATGGGAAGGCACCCAGCGCAGGGGTGGTGGGACAAGGAAAAGCTGTTGGGGAAGGATGGGGATAACCATGTAGGGCAGGGGGACCTGGCAAGTGACCCGAAAAGGAGCAGGGGAGCCATGGAAGGATCCAGGAATGATTGGAGGCCACAGGGACTGCAGTTATCAGGGAGGGCTGGGGGTACTCAGGCAGTGATGGGGGATCCGAGTAGGCTGTGGGGGTTTCCCATGCTCATCCCCACACTCACTGTGCACTGTGACGTGGAGCCAGGCTCTGTTCATCTGCACAACACCCCCCTAGGAGTGCACCCAGGGTGTCAGGCCTGGGTCCAGGGCTCTCACCCAACAGGAGCAGCACCACCTTCCTGGCCATCCTGGTGCCCCCAGCCACGTGGACTGGCTGTCACACACTGCTGTGGCCACTGCTCCACTGGCTGGAGGCTCTTCGAATGAAGGGGAAGGAAGCAAGGTCACGTCTCGTCCCCACGTGTAGGGGGCCCTTGGTGGGGGCAGGGTGGTGGAAAGGTGGAGACACAGTAAGGGACAGGCTGGGGACATGATGGGATAGGCTGGGGACATGGTGAGGGATGCTGTTGCCAAGAGTAGGGGTCTCAGGGGGATGTGGGGAACCAAGGATGGGTGTCCAAGGGAATAGGGTCCAGAGGAATTGGGGTCTCCATGCCTGGGGGAATTCTGGGATGGGGGTCCTGTGGGAACAGGGTCCCCAGGCATTTGGGTTCATGGCATGTGGGTGCCAAGGTTGGGGTGCAGGGGAAAAAAGGGGACCTTCGTGTTATGAATAGAAAGTTGTATTTTTTTTGAGTTTCAGAGTTAAAAAACAAGTCAGACCAGTCAGACCTCTTTGGTTTCGCTGCTGGAGAGGGGCTCCTTAATTACCCATTAATGGCAGGTGATTAACTATTGTTTCCCTGATGCTGGCTGCTTGCCAAGAAGACACCAGGACAGACCTCCAAGGTAAAGAGAATAGGAGTGACATCAGAGCCAGTATGCAGATGAGAAATGCATTGTGCCCTGAATTTTTACAGTTTTTACAAGAAAAACCCCTAAAATCACGAGCCAACAAGTGACTTAAGTGACATCTAAGGATGGGAGCGTAGTCCCATACCTGCTTGGATCCTTTTTGCTTCTCACTCTAACCTGAAAAGATACTGATTAAAGAGACGCCCCGGGGTGTTAAACAAACAAGCCAGGAATCTGCGACTCTCCCGTGAGGACGGAATCCTCAGCTCTGTCTGCAGACCAGAGGACAAAGCTGCATCATCCTCCTTCTCCGTGCCACACCTGGGAGCAACAGCGGCGTGGGCACAACCCGTCACTTTCTCCCCACCTGAGCTGATTCTTCTTAATAAAGGCATTAAAAAGGAGAAAGATCTCCTGCCCATTTATTTCACTTCGGGAATGGGGTTTCTGGGAGAATATTGGTATTTACCAATACTGCTGAATGGGACATTCCTTGGCTTGTCTGGTCCCTGCTGCTGAACCAAATAGTGGCACCTGTGGTCTTTCCACCCTAGAGACACTTTTTGGCTAGCTGTGGTTCGCAGCTGGGCATGTTGGGACAAGTCTGGGCATGTCCGAGCTCCAGTGCTTATGGGCTAGAGCTTGTTGGTAGAAGAGCATCACTACTCAGACCTCCCTGTGCTGGACAAGCTTTTAAGGCGATGGTGAAGGAAGGAGTCGGTCCTGATGGAGGGTTTATCCAGAGTGTTTATTCTGGGCCGCATGGCCCCTGAATGTAGCAACAGCTCCACCAGGACCCTGGACCCCGTGCTGTGCTTGTCCTTTTACCCAGGGGAGAGGAGGAAGGGAGGGAACACAGGGACCACCAATCCAGGTATGGGGGAAGGAGGCCTCAGGGAAAAGGACACCTGGATGGGCCAGTGCCCCCTCAGAGGGTGGAGAGCATCATTTGAATCTGCCAATCACTTGACACCCTTCTGGAATTTCAGGACTGACTGACAGTACTCAGCAGGGGTCAGGGGTCGGGGAAAGGAGAGGCGATTGACACCTGGGGAAGGACCTGGGTAACTGAGGCAAGCCATGACATCACACCGCAACAGGGGAAGAAGCAGCCCATGGGATGGGATCAAGGCAATGGTAGTCCTGGGTAATGGCAGCCTTGGGATGGGAGTCCCCAGGGAGGAGAGACCAAGGCAATGGGGGTCCCATGATTGAGTTCCCAGCGGAATGGGCAATGGCTGGGTGGGCATGGGGGTCACAGCTCCTTCCTGGGGTGCCTCAGATTTTGTGTGACTCATTACCAAGCACAGCCCCCACCCTGGGGCACCCCAGGGGTGACCTGGGAGGCTCTGGGTATCTGGTCCACATGCCCCTGGGCTTTTTCCTGTCCCCCCCATTTTCTGGCACAGCCATTCCAGAATACCTGAGCAGGTAACATCTGGGGAGATCCCAGGAAGGGGAAAAAGGGGGGTGGGGGGTGCAAGAAGTGGTTTGGGGGCCTGCAGGGGATGGGGCTCTCTGACTGTGACCCCCCCAACACTTTCACTTTCTCTTTCCTGCAGCAGAAGACAGAGACTCTATGTGCTGAGGCAAGGACATGGATTCTGTCCTGGGGGGGCACATCCAGAGGGGTCCAGCCCTGAGGGAAAAGAGCTCCTTTGCTGTGGTGACACCTGGGTCTTGTTCTAGGCTCTTGTGCGAAAGGGGTCCTCCTCGTTCTGGAGGTGCCACATCCTTGAGGATTCCTGTCACAGAGGAAGCACATTCTGAAGATCTCTGTCCTGGGGGCCCCTGAGCATTCCCGCTGTCCCCAGTGGGGCCCTGGGACCTCTGGGGTGCTCAAACTTAAGGGGTGCCTGTTATGACCTTGCCCTAATGATGGTAAAACCCGGGAACGAGTTGGTTGAATTCCCTGGTGCCCAGTTGCTTGAGACAGTTGTGGGCTCAGATTTTGGGGTGACTCAGAGCCCAGCACAGCCCCCACCCTGGGGCATTGCAGGGCTATCCTTGGTTGCTCTGGATCTCTGCCCCACACACTCCTGGGCTTTTTCCTGTCAGCCCCATTTCCTGGCTCATTGATCTCAGGGAACACCTGAGGCCCAATTGGTTCAGAAAAAATTACACATCCATAGGATAAAGGCAAAAATATTTTCCTACTCCATTTTTTTCCCAATAGAAAACGAACTCAGCAAAAATCAAACTGACAAAGTATAAATTTCTCTGGTTTATAATATCCTTTTAATAATTGCTTTCCCAACAAGTCACTCATAATAAAAACACAAAAAAATCAAAATGATATGAGACTTTCTGGTTGCCTTTAGCAGCTCATTGGTGCATCCCACAGCAGCGTTTGTGGATAACACAGAGTTTGGAATCACCCTGAGTGTCCAACAGCATCATGGGATTTTTCCCTGCCTGCTGGGCAGCAACTCAGCCCTGGTAGGAAGCCTTTTGTTGGGCCCTATATTTAGGAATTCTTCCCATTTTGCTCATTCCCACCCTGAAACTAGATTTACTTCCTATGAAGTAAGGGGAGAAGCTCTGTCCATCCTTGGAACAGTGCACAGGACTCTGTGGAAATGCTCACATGTGCCTCAGGGTCTGATTCCCTGGTAAATCCACTTCTGCCTGCCCTGAATTTCCCTGCCTGGGCACTCCCTGCTCCTGCTGTGACACCCCTGTTCCCCAGGCCCTCATGTGCAGCCACTGCTCAATATTTCCACACATTTCCCTCTTTTCTGGTGTGCACATCCAGAACCCAAACACTCTTTCTGGGAGGTTCCGAAAGGCTCCAGGTTTTGTTCGGCAAAGAAGGATGGTCCAGGTCAGGTTGTTGAGCAGATCACTATGGTATTTGCAGTAGTTCTGGGGCTCTCTCAGTCCCTTGCTGAAAGGGACAAATGATCAATTGCTGCATTTCCGGACTGGTGCTCCCACAGCTGCCACTGCAGGGGGGGTTTCCAGCCAGCCTAGCTCTGAAAACCATCAAAGGCGCTCATGGAGCCACTGCTTGGGCTCCCTTTCGGGTTTGTGCTTCTTGCAGGGCTGAGCAAACCACAGGCAGGCTTTTTTCCCCCACAGAATTCTCACCTTTGCAGCAGCTCTGAAGCCAAGGGGGCGGGGTGGACCCTCAGGTCCTGGCTGCCACCTGGGTCTGGCCAGAGCAGGGCTGGCCAGTGGCTATCCCTGTGCAGTGGGGCTGGGCCATGGCTGGGCCCGACACTCCAATTGACTGCAGTCTCCAGGATATGCCACCCCTGGGACAGGCACCAGACCAGGAATGTGCAGGAGCGTTTCTGGAACTGCCACACCCAGGACAGGACCCCATATGAGAGCATGTGTCACACCCTGGACTGGTTTCCCCATGGCCACCCCCAGAACAGGGACCTCCCAGGGCAGGACCCTCATGGATGTGACCCCCCAGGACACAGACTACCCCCCTTTCCCATCTGACTCTTACCACAAATGGCCCCTTCCTTCTTGTCCAGGAAAAGGAAAGTGAAAGTGTTTAGGGGGCACAGCCCAACACCTCCATCTCCCAGAAACTCTCCACCCTGCCCAGCAGGACCTCTTCCCGTTTTCCCCCTCCCCTGGCTCCCCCCAAACCCATTCCCTGCTCAGGTGCTCCCTGGGATTGCTGAGACACGAACATGGGGCTGAGGGGACATGGCACAAAAGTGAGGAAAATAAGGAAAAAAGAGAAATAAAGCGTGGACAAAGTCAAGGGCAGGTGAGGGCAGAGTGGCAGAGCTACCCAGGACCCCCATGTGATGGCTGGCCAGGAAATGAGCACCCCAGGGAGGCAGCGCTGGACCCTGGGTCACTCCCAAATCTGAGGCACTCAGGGAAGGAGCTGTAACACCCATTGTTATGAATAAAAAGTTATCTATTTTTTAAGGTTGTAGAGTTAAAACAAATTAGGGGGGAGTGCCCCAGGCACAGGCCTGACACCCTGGGGATAGGCCCTGTTGAGGCAGAGACCGGTGGGGAGGATGCACATGGGGGCTGTGGGTCCCCTAAGGTCTCCAGCGGCAGCAGTGCCAGTGCATGACGTGACCAGGGCCTGTGGGGTGGCTGTGGGGACAGGGGTTTGGGGAAGCATCCCAAAAGTGGGGGTGACCACTGCAACCACATAGTGGCTGTGGAGTCACCATTTCCAGGTGTCCACAGTGTCCCCATGTCCTGACTAAGCAAGGTCTAGCTAAGATGTCCTTGTCCCCAAGGGGTCCTTGCTAGACAATGACAGTTTATGGACAGCCCCCACACCTAGTCCCTTCCTGCCACTGTCCCCGTGCTTCAACCACCACTGAGCCCTGTCCCTTCTCCCTTCCAGCCCAGACCCTCAGCCTCACTGGTGAGTCCTCGGAGGGTCCCAACACAAATGTCCCCAGCCTGGCAGTGGCCCTGGCAGGCTGATATCCCCTGTCACCCAGAGGTGCCCAGACCACCCAGCTCCTTGTGGAGCCCCCCTGGAGGCCGGCAGTGCTGTGGGACCGGGTGACACTGACCTGCCAGAGTTCGGGGACTGCTGGTGCTACCACTGGTACAAGGATGGGCAGCACTGTTGACATGAGAGACACGACTGCTTCACTGTCACCGAGAGTGGCAATTATGAGTGTGACAGACCCAGCACCAGGCGTAGCCCCTCCATGAGAGTCTTAGATGGTGAGAGGGGTTTGGTTGTCTCCAACCTGGCACCCACAGAGACCCCGGAGTGCTCTGGGTGGGCTGCGCTCCGTGGGTCACCTTCTGCTGTGACCAGAGCCTGTCCCCTGCACACAGGGACATCTCAGCATCTCAGAGCAGAGGGATGCCAATTCTGGATTGGGGGAATCCTGGTGTACTGGATGTGTTCCAGTTTCGGGGGTCCTTGAGAAAATGGAATGCCCCTGGTGTCCCAAGGCTCTTACGTTCCGCAGCCCGACTGGTGCTGCAGGTGCTGGCGCAGGAGCTGCTGGAGTGGGACATGGTGACACTGCACTGCCGGAGCTGGGAGAACATGTCGGTCACCAGGGTGCAATTCTACCATGGGACAAGGCGGTGGGGAGGTCCCTCAATGGGACTGAGCTGTCCTTGTCCCCTCTGCAGCTGCACCACAGCTGCGGAGGCTGGGTGGAATCCAAGGTGGCACCTTGGGCACTCTTGGCACCAGTGACAGTGCATGGTGAGCACCCCACAGCTGCCACTCCAACACCCCCACAGCCCCTTCACAGTGGACTCAGGGTCACAAATCTCCCTCCCTTCTCCTTCCCAGAACTATTCACAGTGCCTGTGCTGCAGGGTCCCTCCGAGCCCACTGTGGGGGCCCCCTGAATCTCAGCTGCCTCAGCACCCCTAGCCCCCTGCGGCCCGGGGTCCCCCCCCTGCATGTGTTCTACTGGGACGGGCAGTTGGTGGGGGGCTGGTACCTGCTGTGGGGGTCTCCCGCTTGGGGAATTACAGCTGCCAGGTGTGCTCCGAGGGTGGGCCGTGTGGAAGAGCAGCACCTGGCTCCATGTCAAGGTGTGTTGTGAGTGTGGGGATGGTCATGGGGAGCCCCCACAGCCTCCTCAAGGTCCCCTGCCCTGTCTGGGGATCCCCGTAACTGCCCGTGTCCCCCATCATTTCCTGGCTACTCCACCGGATCCCCAGCCCTACGTGGGTACCTCCATCTTCCCCATAATCTTTTTCCACATCCCCCCATTACTGCTGGGGTCACCCTTTGCACCCTTTGTGTTCCCCCATTCCTCACTGGGGTCCCTTCATCTCTCCCTGGTTCAACCACAACCCTCTCAGATCTCCCCCTAGTGTTGTCAGGTCCCACCATTCCCTCCCTGGGTCTACATACCCTTCCTGGGGCCTCCTCACACTCCGTTCCAAGTGATCTGTCCCTGAACCCTCCATCCTTCCTTGGGGTCCTGTTGCAAGCCCCCCTCCTATCTCTGTGCCCCCTTTTCCTCACTGGAGTTCCACTTCTCCTCTCCCATCCCTCCCCCACACAGGTCCCTCACTGTCCCCTGGTGCCCCTCATCCCACAGGGGTTCCACCCCCAAAGGGGTCCCCGTGGGCTCAGCCCCCTGGGGGACAGGTGGCACTCGAGGACCACCTGGTGCTGAGATGCATGGTGGCCATGGGGACAGGTCCCCTGTCCTTCTCCTGGCACCGGGGGCCCTCAGGGGCCCTGCTGGGCACCAGGCCCTGCATAGAGCTGCACCATGCTTGGGACAATGACTGTGGCCAGTACCAGTGCTGTGTCAGTAATGGAGACAGCGTGGCTGAGAGCGTCTCCCTGAATGTCATTATCCTGGGAAAGCAGGATCCTTGGGCTGGGGGTGATCCCAACCACAGCACCCCACCATGTGCCATCCATCTCACCTCACCTTGTGCCAGCCCTGCCTGTGTCCCGACATTGCCTGTGGACTATGTAACCATCATGCCAGGTCCCCTGTCACACCAGGTGCATGCAGGAGACCCTGTGTCCCTGTGCTGCTCGGTTCAAGTGGGCTCAGCCCCTGTCACCTTCACCTGGCTGCACAATGGGCAGGAGGTGGCCCAGGGTCCCCTCTTGGAGCTTAGAGCTGTTGATGTGGGACGTTCGGGCACCTACCAGTGTGTTGCCACCAACCAGCTGGGACAGGATGGGCACCAGGGGTCCTGTGCACTCAGCCCAGAGCTGGTCCTGGCTATGATACCGTGGGGACACTGGGGTACAGGTGGGATCACATGGGGTCATATGGGGGATGCAGGACCGCCAGGATTCTGGGTGACCCCCATGTGTCCCTCTCTGTTCCCAGCAGTAGCTGCAGGGCTCAGCAGGTCCCTGCTTCTGCTCCTGGCTGTCATCAGGGGCTGGCACAGGTGGCACCATCAGGGTGGGTGACAATGGAGGGGGATGGGGGTCCCAGGGATTGGGGTGAAGCCTCCCCAGAGTACAGGGGCCAGAGGGTGGCACCAACAGCTCCTGACCTGGGTGAAGCTGAGCCCCCAGAGACCTCAGCTGGAGGTCCTGGTGGATTTGGGGAGGTCCTGAGGGGTCATGCAGGGAAGTTGGAGGTGCTGTCAGGGTGTTTTTGGGGAGTCTGGAAACTCTGGGGTCTCAGTGGATTCAAAGGATGGTTCAAGGTATTTTGGGGGTTTCAGGGATGCTCGAGGGTCCCAGGGACAGTCAGGGGTCCTGATGGTGTTCAGAGGCCCTGAGGACCCCACAGTCACCCCTCATACTTTTCCTTTGCAGCCCTCAGGAAGCAGTAAAAAAGGTGAGTGGGGGACTCCAGGTCTGGACCCCCATTTTACCCCCACCACAAAGACCCTCCCACACCCACAGACACCCCCATATCCCTGCAAGGCCACCCCCAGAGCCCTCGCCCCCACCAGAGGCAGGAAAGCTGCTGTACAGCGATGTCATGAGCACCAAGAAGACAGGTGGTGAGTACAAGGGGGACAGAGGGGCACATCACCAATGAGTGTCACCCTGCCACCCAGATCCCCACAACTGGTGTCTCTCACAGGGCCTCCCTGCACCACATTCCCCAAATGACCTATGCAGAGCTGCCAGGACCCCACAGGAAACAGCAGGACCCCAGTGACATCTGCGAGAACATGCTGTGACACTGGGGGCACAGGGGACACTGGGGTCCCTGCCTGAGGGCATTCCTCACTCCCATGGGTGCCCACCATAGCCAGGGGGTGGCAATGAGTGGAGGCTCCCATGTGGAGCTGCCAAGGGCTCCCCATTCCAGTGCTCCCAGTAATCCCAGTACCCCCAGGGGCTCCCCATTCCCTCCCCCAGTGCCAGGGGCCACAGCACCCTTGTCTCTCTTACTGGACCCAAAATGAAGCTTTTTGATTAAACTGGGAGAAATTATTTTTGTTTGTTCAGCTCTGCCCTGTTTGGCTCAGGAAGGAGGACGGTCCCAGTCAGGTTGTTGAACCAACCCTTCTCAATTCTCAAGATTCGGAATTCAAAGGGTCACAAAAGGAAGAATTTCCAGGGAAAGCCCCCAACAAGGAACAAACCCCAGAAGCTGCCCTTGG
>NW_024367507.1:0-1557 GCF_014805655.1 Passer montanus
TCATCCAAAATCTGAGAAAATTCATCCAAAATCTGACAAAATTCAACAAGGTTCACATAAAATCCAACAAGATTCACCCCAAATCAGCCCAAAATCCACCTGGCTGCAGTAGCGGCCGTAGAGGAGGAACCTGGGATGGACACCCAAAATCACCCAAAATAACCCAAAATCTGACAAAATTAATCCAAAATCCAACAAAATTCAAACAAAACTCAACCAAATTCACCGAAAATCCAACAAAATTCAGCCAAAATCCAACAAAATTTCACACAAAATCCGCCCAAAATCCACCTGGCTGCAGTAGCGGCCGTAGAGGAGGAACCTGGGGAGACACCAAAATCACCCAAAATAACCCAAAATTCAACAAAATTCATCCAAAATCTGAGAAAATTCAAACAAAACTGAACCAAATTCACCCAAAATCCGACAAAATTCAACAAGATTCACATAAAATCCAACAAGATTCACACAAAATCCGCCCAAAATCCACCTGGTTGCAGTAGCGGCCGTAGAGGAGGAACCTGGGATGGACACCCAAAATCACCCAAAATCTGACAAAATTCATCCAAAATCTGAGAAAATTCATCCAATATCTGACAAAATTAATCCAAAATCCAACAAAATTTCACATAAAAACTGACAAAAATTCCACAAAATCCACCCAAAATCCACCTGGCTGCAGTAGCGGCCGTAGAGGAGGAACCTGGGATGGACACCCAAAATCTGACAAAATAACCAAAAATCCAACAAGATTCACCCAAAATCCAACAAAATTTCACACAAAAACTGACAAAATTCACACAAAATCCACCCAAAATCCACCTGGCTGCAGTAGCGGCCGTAGAGGAGGAACCTGGGATGGACACCCAAAATCACCCAAAATCTGACAAAATTCATCCAAAATCTGAGAAAATTCATCCAATATCTGACAAAATTAATCCAAAATCCAACAAAATTTCACACAAAACCTGACAAAATTCACACAAAATCCACCCAAAATCCACCTGGCTGCAGTAGCGGCCGTAGAGGAGGAACCTGGGATGGACATCCAAAATCACCCAAAATAACCCAAAATTCAACAAAATTCATCCAAAGTCCAACAAAACTCAACCAAATTCACCAAAAATCCAACAAAATTCACTCAAAAAGTGAAAATATTCACAGAAATCCACCTGGCTGCAGTAGCGGCCGTAGAGGAGGAACCTGGGGGGACACCAAAATCACCCAAAATCCAACCAAAATTCAACAAAATTCATCCAAAATCTGACAAAATGAATCCAAAATCCAACCAAAATTTCACATAAAAATTGACAAAATTCACAGAAAATCCACCCAAAATCCACCTGGCTACAGTAGCGGCCGTAGAAGAGGAACCTGGGATGGACACCCAAAATCTGACAAAATAACCAAAAATCCAACAAGATTCACCCAAAATCCAACAAAATTTCACACAAAAACTGACAAAATTCACACAAAATCCACCCAAAATCCACCTGGCTGCAGTAGCGGCCATAGAGGAGGAACCTGAGATGGGCACCCAAAATCATCCAAAATAAC
>NW_024367508.1:0-1556 GCF_014805655.1 Passer montanus
TCCTCCCAAAAATGGGATCTTTTCCCAAAGTAACAGAATTTTCATGAGATTTTCCCGTAATACTGGGGTTTTCCCCCAAAAAAAAGGGTTTTTTCCTCAAATCATGTTTTTTTTTTTTCCAAAAAATGGGATTTTCAAGCAGTTTTCCCCCCAAAAATGAGATTTTTTTCCCCAAATAATGGGATTTTTGTGGGTTTTTTCCTCAAATAATGGGGTTTTTTTCCCAAAAAATGGGATTTCCATGGGGTTTTCCCCCAAAAATGGGATTTTTTTTTCCCCAAATAATGGGATTTTCACAGGTTTTTTCTCAAATAATGGTTTTTTTTTTTCCCCAAAAATGGGATTTTCATGGTTTTTTTTCTCAAATAATGTTTTTTTTTTCCCCAAAAAATGGGATTTTCAAGCAGTTTTCCCCCAAAAAATGAGATTTTTTTTCCCCAAATAATGGGATTTTTGTGGGTTTTTTCCTCAAAAAATGGCTTTTTTTTTCCCAAAAAATGGGATTTTCATGGGGTTTACCCCCCAAAAATGGGATTTTTTCCCCCCAAATAATGGGATTTTCACAGGTTTTTTCTCAAATAATAGTGGTTTTTTTCCCCAAAAAATGGGATTTTCATGGGTTTTTTTCTCAAATATGTTTGGGGTTTTTTTCCCAAAAAATGGGATTTTCATGGGGTTTACTCCCCAAAAAAGGGATTTTTTTTCCCCCAAATAATGGGATTTTCACAGGTTTTTTCTCAAATAATGGGGTTTTTTTCCCCAAAAAATGGGATTTTCATGGGGTTTACTCCCCAAAAAAGGGATTTTTTTTCCCCCAAATAATGGGATTTTCACAGGTTTTTTCTCAAATAATGGGGTTTTTTTCCCCAAAAAATGGGATTTTCATGGGGTTTACTCCCCAAAAAAGGGATTTTTTTTCCCCCAAATAATGGGATTTTCACAGGTTTTTTCTCAAATAATGGGGTTTTTTTCCCCAAAAAATGGGATTTTCATGGTTTTTTTTCTCAAATAATTTTTTTTTCCAAAAAATGGGATTTTCATGCAGTTTTCCCCCCAAAAATGGGATTTCTCCCCCCAAAAATGGGATTTCTCCCCCTAAATAACAGGATTTTAATGGTGTTTTTCCCAAAATTCCAGGATTTCACCCCAAAATAATGGGATCTTTTCCCCACAATTACAAGTTTTTCCCCAAAATATGGGGATTTCCCCCCAAAAAATGGGATTTTTTTTCCCCCCAAATAATGGGATTTTTGGGGGTTTTTTTCTCAAATAATGGGGTTTTTTTCCCCAAAAAATGGGATTTCCCCCCCAAATAATGGGATTTTCATGGGTTTTTTCTCAAATAATGCTTTTTTTTCCCCAAAAAAGGGATTTTCATGGGTTTTTTTTCTCCAATAAAGGGGTTTTTTTTCCCCAAAAATAGGGATTTCCATGGGGTTTTTCCCCCCAAAATGGGATTTTCTCCCCAAATAATGTTTTTTTTTTCCCAAAATTGCAGGATTTCGCCCCAAATTAATGTAATTTGTTTTTCCCAGCTGTTTGTGGAGCTGGTGGTG
>NW_024367509.1:0-1349 GCF_014805655.1 Passer montanus
GATTTTTTGGGGAATTTTTTGGAATTTTTTTGAGATTTTTAAAGGATTTTTTTGGAGATTTTTTAAAGATTTTTTTGTAGGATTTTTGGAGGTATTTTAGGAATTTTTAAAGGAATTTTTAAAAGAATTTTTTTTGATTTTTTGGTGATTTTTGGTCAATTTGAAAAGATTTTTTGAGGGTTTTTTGGGGAATTTTTTAGGATTTTTACGGAATTTTTTGGGATTTTTTTGAGGATTTCTTGAGAATTTTTTAGAGTTTCAAAGGGATTTTTTGGGGAATTTTTTAGTGTTTTTTGAGATTTTTAAAAGGTTTTTTTAGGATTTTTTGGTGATTTTGGGGGAATTTTAAAAGACGGAGCCCCCCCGGACCACGCCCAGGTGGGCGGGGCCAAAGGGAGACAGGGCGGGGCCGGCCACGCCCCAGGCCACGCCCACCACGCGCAGCGCCCCCTGCAGGACGAGAGGAAAAGGACAAAAAAATCAAATTTTATTTTTATTTTTTGAAGGAGTTTTAAGAAATTTTTTTGGGTTTTTTTTGGGTGGAATTTTTTGGGGATTTTTCTTGAATTTTTTAAAAATTTTTTGGGGTTTTTTTTGGGATTTCTGGTCAATTTTGCAAGATTTCTTTAGGGGTTTTTTTTTTGGAATTTTTTATGATTTTTTTGGAGAATTTTTTAGGTTTTTTGCGGTTTTTTAAAGGATTTTTGTAGGATTTTTTGTGGATTTTTTGGGATTTGTAAAGGATTTTTTAGGTTTTTTTTGTGGATTTTTTAGAATTTTTTTAGGATTTTTAGGAATTTTTTGGGGAATTTCTTGGGATTCTTTTTCAGGATTTTTTGAGAATTTTTTAGGGTTTTTAGGGATTTTTTAGGGAAGTTTTTAGGATTTTTTGAGAATTTCTTAGGATTTTTGAAGATTATTTTTAAAAGGTTTTTTTAGGATTTTTTTGTGATTTTTTGACATGTTTTCAGAATTTTTTAAGGATTTTTTAGGACATTTTTTGGGATTTCTGGTCAATTTTGCAAGATTTTTTTAGGGTTTTTTTGGGGAATTTTTTAGGATTTTCTTGAGAATTTCTTAGGATTTTTGGAAATTTTTAAAGGATTTTTTTTATTTTTCGGGGATTTTTTGGGATTTGTTAGGATTTTTTGGTGATTTTTGGGGGGATTTTAAAAGACGGAGCCCCCCCGCAGCACGCCCAGGTGGGCGGGGCCAAAGGGAGACAGGGCGGGGCCGGCCACGCCCCAGGCCACGCCCACCACGCGCAGCGCCCCCTGCAGGACGGAAAGGAAAATTTTAAAAAAATTCCATTTTTTTTTTAAAGTTTTTCAGGATTTTTAAGAAATTTT
>NW_024367510.1:0-1553 GCF_014805655.1 Passer montanus
CCCATTTTCCCCTCAGCTACGCCGTGGTGTTTGCGGGGGGTTTTGGGGGTGGTTTTTGGGGTGATTTTGCCCATTTTTGAGGTAATTTTAGCCATTTTTGTGGGGGTTTTGGGTTGATTTTGCCCCTTTTTGTGGGTTTTTTGTGCCATTTTTCCCATTTTTCTGTGATTTTGACCCATTTTCCCCCCCAGCTCTGTGTGATTTTGACCCGTTTTTCTCCCAGCTACAACATGGAGTTTGCGGGAGGGTTGGGGGTGGTTTTTGGGGTGATTTTGGCCATTTTTGGGGTAATTTTGTCTATTTTGGGGGGTTTTTTGGGTTGATTTTGCCCGTTTTTGCGCCATTTTTCCCATTTCTGTGTGATTTTGACCCATTTCCCCCCCCAGCTGTGCCGTGGTGTTGGCGGGGGGTCCCCAGGAGCTGCTGGCCGCGTTCCAGGCCGCGGGGGCGGGGTTTGGGGCTGGTTTTTGGGGTCATTTTGCACATTTTTGGCTGATTTTTCCCATTTTTGGTTCATTT
Organism: Passer montanus; assembly: GCF_014805655.1. Taxonomy (NCBI): domain Eukaryota; kingdom Metazoa; phylum Chordata; class Aves; order Passeriformes; family Passeridae; genus Passer; species Passer montanus. The sequence continues at coordinate 520 of NW_024367510.1, forward strand.
TTCCCATTTTTGTGTGATTTTGACCCATTTTCCCCCCCCAGCTACGATGTGGTGGTTTGGGGGGTGGTTTTTGGGGTGATTCTGGCCATTTTTGAGGTTTTTTGGAGTAATTTTGCCCATTTTTGAGGTAATTTTGAGGTGATTTTTCCCATTTTTGCGCCATTTTTCCCATTTCTGTGGTTTTTTCACCCATTTCCCCCCCAGCTACGCCGTGGTGTTCGTGGGGGGTTTTGGGGATGGTTTTTGGGGTGATTCTGGCCATTTTTGAGGATTTTTGGAGTAATTTTGGCCATTTTTGGGGTAATTTTGCCTGTTTTTGTGGGTTTTTTGTGCCATTTTTCCCATTTCTGTGGTTTTTTCACCCATTTCCCCCCCCAGCTACGACGTGGTGTTCGCGGGGGGTCCCCGGGAGCTGCTGGCCGCCTTCCGGGTGGCGGGGGCGGGGTTTGGGGCTGGTTTTTGGGGTAATTTTGGCCATTTTTGGGGTCATTTTGCCCGTTTTTGTGGGGTTTTTGTGCCATTTTTCCCATTTCTGTGGTTTTTTCACCCATTTTTTGCGGGAGGGTTGGGGGTGGTTTTTGGGGTGATTTTGGCCATTTTTGGGGTAATTTTGTCTATTTTGGGGGGTTTTTTGGGTTGATTTTGCCCGTTTTTGCGCCATTTTTCCCATTTCTGTGTGATTTTGACCCATTTCCCCCCCCAGCTGTGCCGTGGTGTTGGCGGGGGGTCCCCAGGAGCTGCTGGCCGCCTTCCGGGCCCGGGGGGCGGGGTTTGGGGCTGGTTTTGGGGTGATTTTGGGGCGATTTTCTCCATTTTTGGGTATTTTTTCCCATTTTTTGTGCCATTTTTCCCATTTTTGTATGATTTTGACCCATTTTCCCCCCCAGCTACGACGTGGTGTTGGCGGGGGGTCCCCGGGAGCTGCTGGCCGCGTTCCGTGCCCCGGGAGCGGGGTTTGGGGCTGGGTTTTGGGGTAATTTTGCCCATTTTTGGCTGATTTTTCCTATTTTTGTGCCATTTTTCCCATTTCTGTG
>NW_024367511.1:0-1553 GCF_014805655.1 Passer montanus
CAGAATTCCCCCAAATTCTTCCAAAATTCTCTCAAAACATCAGCAAAATTCTCCCAAAATTCCCTCAAAATCAGCCCCAAAATTTTCTTAAAATTCCCCAAAATTTCTCCCAGAATTCCCTCCGAATTCTCCCCAAATTCCTGCAGAATTCTCCCAAAATTCCCACAAAATCAGCCCCAAAATTCTCTCAAAATTCCTCCAAAATTTTCTCAAAATCAGCCCCAAAATGCTCCCAAAATTCTCTTGAAATTCCCCAAATTCTGCCCAAATTTCTCCCAAAATTCTCTCACAATTTCCCTAAAAATCCCAATTTTCTCTCAAAATTCAGCAAAAATTCCCCCCAAATTCCCAAACTTTTCTCAAAAAAATCTCTCCAAATTCTGCCCAAATTTCTCCCAAAATCTCCAAAAATTCCCAAATTTCCCTCAAAAATTCTCCCAAAATTTTCTCAAAATTATCCAAAAATTCCCCAAAAATCCCCCAAAATCCCCAAATTTTCCCAAAATTCCCTGAAAATCCCCAAATTTCTCCCAAAAATCCCCAAATTTCCCCCAAAATTCCCCAAATTTCTCCTAAAATTCCAAAATTTTCTCAAAATTCAGCAAAAATCCCCTAAAATCCCCAAATGTCTCCCAAAATTCCCCTGAAACTTCCCAATTTTCTCCCAAATTTCTCTAAAAATTCCCTGAAAATTCCCAGTTTATTCTCAAAATTCCCCCAAATTCCCAAATTTCCCTCAAAAATTTTCCCAAAATTCTCTCAAAATTATCCAAAGATCCCCAAATTTCTCCCGAATTTCTCCCAAAATCCTCAAAAATTCCCAAATTTCTCTCAAAATTGAGCAGAAATTCCCCCAAAATTCCCTGAAAAATCCCCAAATTTCTCCCGAAATTCCCCCAAAATTTCCAAATTTCTCCCAAAATTTTCTCAAAATTCAGCAAAAAAATCCCCCAAAATCCCCAAATTTCTTCCGAAAATCCCCAAATTTCTTCTGAAAATGTCCAAATTTCTCCCAAAATCCCCAAAAATTCCCAAAATTCCCCAAAAAAAATTTTCTCAAAATCCCCCCAAATCCCCAAATTTTCCCACAATTCCCTGAAAATCGCCAAATTTCCCCCAAAATTCCAAAATTTTCTCAAAATTCAGCACAAAAAATCCCCCAAAATTCCCAAATTTCTCAAAAAAATTCCCAAATTTCTCACAAAATCCCCAAGTTTCTCCCAAATTTCCCCCAAAATTCAGCAAAAATTCCCCCAAAATCCCCAAATTTCTCCCAAAAATTCCCACATTTCTCCCAAAATTCCCCCCAAAAATTCCCCCAAAATCCCCAAATTTCTCCCAAAATTCCTAAATTTCCTAAAAAAACTCTCGCAAAATTGCCCCAAAATCCCAAATTTCCCTTAAAAATTGTCCCAAAATTTTCTCAAAATCCCCCCAAATCCCCAAATTTTCCCACAATTCCCTGAAAATCGCCAAATTTCCCCCAAAATCCCCAAATTTCTCCCAAAATTCCTAAATTTCCTAAAAAAACTCTCGCAAAATTGCCCCAAAAT
>NW_024367512.1:0-1552 GCF_014805655.1 Passer montanus
CATGAAAATGGGGAAAATGAACCAAAAAAATGCGGAAATCAGCAGGAAAATGGGACAAAAATCACAAAAAAAAAGGAAAATCAGCACAAAATTGGGAAATATCAGCACGAAAATGGGGAAAATCAGCAGGAAAATGGGGAAAATGAACACAGAAATGGGGAAAATCAGCACAGAAACGGGGAAATGAGCACAAAAATGGGGAAAATTAACCCCAAAATGGGGAAAATCAGCACGAAAATGGGGAAAATTAACCCCAAAATGGGGAAAATCAGCACGAAAATGGGGAAAATTAACCAAAAATGGGGGAAATCAGCATGAAAATGGGGGAAATCAGCAAGAAATTGGGGGAAATCAGCACAAAAATGGGCGAAAATCAGCACAAAAGTGGGCAAAATTCACCAAAAAAGAGGGAAATCAGCACGAAAATGGGGGAAATCAGCATGAAAACAGACAAAATGAACACCAAAATGGGACAAAAATCACAAAAAAACCCAAAACAGGAAAATCAGCAGGAAAATGGGGGAAATCAGCACAAAAATGGGGGAAATGAGACCAAAAATGGGGGAAATCAGCATGAAAACAGGGAAAATAAACCAAAAACGGGGGAAAGCAGAACGGAAATGGGGAAAATGAACCCAAAAATGGGGGGAAACAGCAGGGAAATGGGGAAATGAGCACGAAAATGGGGAAAATGAACCCAAAAATGGGACAAAAATCACAAAAAAACCCCAACAAAACAGGAAAATCAGCACGAAAATGGGGAAAATGAGGCCAAAAAATGGGAGGAAGTCAGCAAAAAAAAAGTGGGGAAATCAGCATGAAAACGGAAAATCAGCATAAAAGTGGGACAAAAATCACACACACAAAAAAAAAAAAAAAAAAAAAAAAACCCCAAAAAAAAAACAGGAAAATCAGCCCAAAAATGGGAAAAAATCAGGCTAAAAATGGGGAAAATCAGCACGAAAATGGGACAAAAATCACCAAAAACCCCCAGGAAAATCAGCACGAAAATGGGGAAATGAGGCCAAAAATGGGGGAAATTAATCAAAAAATGGGGGAAATCCGCCCAAAAATGGGAAAAAATCAGGCCAAAAATGGGGGAAATCAGCACGAAAATGGAGCAAAAATCACAAAAAAACCCCAAAAAACGGGGTTAAAAATTGGCAGAAAATCAGCCCAAAACCAGGGGGAAATCAACCCAAAAGGAAAGGAAATAATCCAAATTACAGAGAAAGAGTCCCCAAAAGAGAAGAAATCAGCCCAAAAACAGAGCAAAAACCAACCCCAAAATGGAGGAAAATGCAAAAATGAGGCAGAAATCAGCCCAAAAATGAGGCGAAACAACCCAAAAACTAAGGGAAAACGACCCCAAAAATCGGGGGGAAACATCCAAAAAATTGGAGGAAAAAACGCTAAAAATGGGGGAAATCCACCCAAAAACGAGAGAGAATCACCCAAAAAATAAAGGAAAAGAATCCCGAAGTTCGGAGAGAATCACCCAAAAATGGAGCAAAAATCACCCCAAAATGGGGGGAAAGAGCCCAAAATGGGG
>NW_024367513.1:0-1562 GCF_014805655.1 Passer montanus
CAGCTAGGTGTAGGTTGTGATGTTAAGTTGTTCTGCATTGTTTGATCCATACTAAACTAGCTTGTTGCCTCAATGTGTGATAAAGTGACATGTTTCTAAACAAACCTTAGAAACACTGGAAACTACATCCAGACTAATTTGGATGAAAGATGCCATGGAAGTGTTTTGATAGAAACCAAAAATCTCACACAGGTGCTGGTGCTGGTGGACTCTTAGGTGTAAGCTACCTAAAAGGTAATCATGGTTCACATTTTCTGGAATAAAAAATAACTACATTATTGAGTTGTGTAGTTACGTGAGCTGATAATGTTTTATATTGCTCACATCAATATCATGCAAAAAAACATATTGAGACTTAGGAATTCTTTGAGAGTCAGGTGCATATTGCATCCATCTTACAAACAACAAGGCAGACAAGTTAGAGTTCCCTCTTTAGAGCTGTAGGCATTTTCTCCTCTAACATACAGAAAAAAATGAAAACTATCCCATTTTTCCCATATCAGTTATCTGGAAGAACTCGCTCTACTTTGAACCTAAATACATTCTTCCAGTCTAGTTCAAACATACAATTAACTACTAAAACAATCACAATTCAATTAGTGTTTATCCATTTATCAAATTTACTATGTAACAAATTCTTATATAGCATTCTGATTCAAAGGCAATGAATTCAAGGCATATGCACACCCACAGAAAGCAACTGTGCCATTTACCTTTTCCCTCTCAGGTTTGCCTGAACAGTCATTTGTTTTTGTCTCATGCTGCACAAACTTGCAGGGTTCTATCCCTTGCTGTTGAAGCCTGAACTGAATGTTGAGGTCTCCAATTCCCCCCAAAGTAAAGTTTTATTCACAATGCTGTTCTGTGTGAAAATGCTGTTGATCATTGCGTGTTCAGTAATCTCAGTGCTATTTGGTCGAATACAGTGCAGAAACCTTACTATTGCTTGGCAACAGAAACTATGTTAATGATCAATTAATGACATTGTGGGAACAGAAGAGTCATTACTGCTCTGTAGAATGCATGACATTGTGGGAAGAGAAAAGTAGTTACTGCTCTGGAGAATTCTAAGTGCTGTTTAGCTAACTATTAAAGTTAATGGTGGTTGTACCAAAATGAAAATTATTTCTTTTTTCACCTAATGTCTGTGAAAGATTTTTCCCAAAGAAAAGGAACTTTATATATCTTTTATATATATATATTACAGAGTTCTGTTTAGCAAATTTGACTTCACTTTTTCAATATAATTTTCCAAAGCCAACAAGTAAGTAATAAAACAAAATGAAGAAAACTTAGACTTTCTTCTTTATAATGCTGTCTCTTATTTACTTATATTTACTACCAGGATATGACTGCAGATTCTGTCTTCATGAATCTAAATATAACTAAATAGGAAAAATCAGTATAAATATTATTTAGCAATGTAAAATATTCTAATTGCCCATCACCAACCAGCTGATACCCAGACAGTTTCCAAGCAACAGCAGCCCTGACAAACTTGCAGCCTGTTTTTAAATGCTGAGCAGTACATGATATGACACGAAATATCCACTGGTCAGCTG
>NW_024367514.1:0-1551 GCF_014805655.1 Passer montanus
GCCTCGGGGGTTTCATTCCTTCGGGGGGCCCATTCCCACTTTTGGGGTTTTTTCCCAATTTTGGGGATTTTTTCCCGATTTTTTTGGGGTTTTTTTGGGGGGGTTTTTCTCCATTTTTGGGTTTTCCCCCCATTTTTGGGGTGAATTTTTCCCCCATTTCGTTGCCATTTTTTGGGGGTGGAGTTTCCCCTTTTTTTTTCTGTTTTTTCCCCTTTTATTTTTGGTTTTTTCTCTTTTTTTTCCTCCATTTTTGGGTGGTTTTCCCCTCACTGGGGGTGGTCTCACATCTGCCTCGGGGGTTTCATTCCTTCGGGGGGCTCATTCCCACTTTTGGGGGTTTTTCCCAATTTTGGGGATTTTTTTCCGATTTTTTTGGGGGGTTTTTCTCAATTTTTGGGTTTTTCCCCCCATTTTTGGGGGTGAATTTTTCCCCCATTTCGTTGCCATTTTTTGGGGGTGGAGTTTCCCCTTTTTTTTCTGTTTTTTCCCCTTTTATTTTTGGTTTTTTCTCTTTTTTTTCCTCCATTTTTGGGTGGTTTTCCCCTCATTTTTTGCCTTTTTTTTGGCTTCCCTCCCCCCAATTTTTGGTTTCTTTTGGTTTTTGTTTTGTTTTGATTTTTTCGAGCTTTTTCTGAGCTGTTTTTGGTTTTGTTTTTGTTCTGTTTGGGTTTTTTTGGTGTTATTTTTGTTTGTTCTTTGGGGTTGGTTTTGGTTTTGTTTCCCCCCCATTTTTGGGATTTTTTCCCCATTTGCTTCCCTCCCCCCAATTTTTGGTTTCTTTTGGTTTTTGTTTTGTTTTGATTTTTTCGAGCTTTTTCTGAGCTGTTTTTGGTTTTGTTTTTGTTCTGTTTGGGTTTTTTTGGTGTTATTTTTGTTTGTTCTTTGGGGTTGGTTTTGGTTTTGTTTCCCCCCCATTTTTGGGATTTTTTCCCCATTTTTGGAACTTTCCCCTCCTTTTTTTGGGTTTATTTTCCCTCATTTTTTGGGCGGTTTCCCCCATTTTTGGGGGTTTTTTCCCCCTTTTTTAGTTTTTCCTCCCTTTTTTTCCCCCCATTTTTTGGGATTTTCCCCCATTTTTGGGGTTTTTTTCCCTTTTTTCAGATTTTTTTTCATTTTCCCCCATTTTGGGGGATTCTTTTGCCCTTTTTTAGTTTTTCCCCCCTTTTTTTTTTTTTTACCTCAACCTGGGTTCTGTCATTGTTTTTTTGAAATGAGAAATCAGTGACTGCCTTGCTGAAGTAATTGAAATCCCACTTCAAAAACTCTTCTTCCCAGGAGATACTAGTTTGTAGCCTGCTGAAATAGATTATCTGAGGCCTGTCTTGAGTTTGGTTTTTTTGTTTTTTTTTTTTTTTTCCCATTTTTTGGGATTTTCCCCCATTTTTGTTTTTTTTTTCCCTTTTTTTCAGATTTTTTTAAATTTCCCCCCATTTTTGGGGATTTTTTTCCCCCTTTTTTAGTTTTTCCTCTTTTTTTCCCCCATTTTTTGGGATTTTCCCCCATTTTTGAGGTTTTTTTCCCCTTTTTTTCAGATTTTTTTTTCATTTTCCC
>NW_024367515.1:0-1151 GCF_014805655.1 Passer montanus
TTTCCCCCCATTTTTCCCCATTTTTTTACCCGTTCCGAGGTGCTCCTCCCGTCCCTCCCATTCCCATTTTTCCCGTTTTTTCCCCATTTTTTCCCATTTTCCCCCATTTTTTCCCATTTTCCCCCGTTTTTTCCCATTTTCCCCCGTTTTTTCACCCATTCCGAGGCGCCCCCCCCGTCACTCCCATTCCCATTTTCCCGTTTTTCCCCCATTTTCCCCCATTTCTCACCCGTTCCGAGGTGCTCCCATTCCCGTTTTTCCCGTTTTTTACCCCATTTTTCCCCCATTTTCCCCCATTCCGAGGTGCTCCTCCTGTCGCTCCCTCCCCCGTTTTTCCCGTTTTTCCCCCTTTTTCCCCCCTTTTTCCCCCCTTTTTCCCCCCTTTTTCCCCCCTTTTTCCCCCCTTTTTCCCCCCTTTTTCCCCCCTTTTTCCCCCCTTTTTCCCCCCTTTTTCCCCCCTTTTTCCCCCCTTTTTCCCCCCTTTTTCCCCCCTTTTTCCCCCCTTTTTCCCCCCTTTTTTCCCGTTTTTCCCCCATTTTCCCCCATTTCTCACCCGTTCCGAGGTGCCCCTCCCGTCCCTCCCACCCCCATATTTCCCGTTTTTCCCATTTTTCACCCCATTTTTTCCCATTTTCCCCCATTCCGAGGTGCTCCTCCTGTCGCTCCCACCCCCGTTTTTCCCGTTTTTCCCCCATTTTTTCCCGTTTTCCCCCCTTTCTCACCCCCTNTTTCAGCAGAACCCCCCAATGCGTATGTATATTTACGCACTTTATTTGCATAACCACGCCCCCAAACGGGATCTTCCAGTCCCGCGGCCCCCTGTGGGGGGGGGTTTGGACGCCCCCTCCCCAAATTAAGGATTCCATCGCCAATGGGGACACCGGGGCTCCTTTGTCCACCTCCTCCGGTGTCCTTGTCCCCTCTTCGGGGGTCCTCGCCCCCTCCCCAGGCTCCGTTGTCCCCTCCCCTGCATCCCCCCCTCTCCCCGGACATGGTACGGTCCAAGCCACGCCCCGTTTGGCGCCTCGTCCAATCAGCGCATCCTCTCCCGCTGGCCACGCCCCCCCCGCGCGAGCCGCAGGCAGCGAGGTGCGAAGGGGGGGGGGGGGCCCCCAAAATTGGGGCCCCCCCCCAAAAAAACGGACCCCCCC